>NC_090926.1:911388688-911688688 GCF_040938575.1 Ambystoma mexicanum
GAGAAATCTAAAACCCCCACAGTTCATTGGACACAGACATTATAACACAATCCCCTAAAAACGTATAATGACAAGGTTTACATTTTCAACACACCCCTTCCCAAAAACCTCTCAATATTTGGTGGCAGCCTTGCCTCTTAGTTACGCAATAACAGAATTCCTTTTAATGACGCACACATACATGCCCTAAAGATACCTAAGCACAAGAAGATGAGAGGAAGACATCTAGATTGCATTTTTACCTATTCGTGTTTTCTAACCGCATTGCCCAAACCTGTCAGGTGTCCAATTTGTATGACTACTGACCTTACCTATTCACATGAGTTCCGCCCACTTTCTGACAACACAATTGCTCTCCAAGTTCCCTTGGAGAAGCCACCTGTTCCAAATACCCCCGCAAGTTCACAAGATGCCTATCCCTTACAACAATGAGCGCTCCTGTTCACCAGAGATAATATCTTCCTTTCTGCCTCCAGCACTTGAGCAATCTGCAAACTGACCGCAACCACCCTGTTGACCAAGTTACGAAACCTGTTGCCCGACTGCTGAGGGGCCTTTGCCATGATTGTGAAAACACCCTTCTAATTAATACACAATACGGAGACCCATTATACACAGAGCAACCACACCTCATATATTTCATATTTTTTACTAAATTCGAAAAATACTTTCCATACATGTATACCAGTATGTGTATATTTTATACCTATTGTGATCTCCTCTCATGACCTCCATTCATACAGCTAAACCCCATGTGCACATATTGATTGCCTGCTTCATCTGAGTGGGGTCCTGTGTGTGACAATGTTTAATTGTTATGTTTCTGCGCTCATGCAAATCTACAAATGTATCGCCTTTACACAAAATAACAAAAAGTAACCTAATTGTAACACTTATCCCATTTAACACAAATATTGCATGTTTGTAGCAATTTGCATAACTGACAGAAATTATGATGATATGATATTCTTTTTGTATCGAGCTCATACACAGGTACTTCAGAGCGCAAGGAGGCAAGGGAGGGGAACAAGGGAGGACAAAAGAACGATCTTATTAGGTCCAGGGACACTGAGAATGTGCAAGTGCAGGGGATAGGGAAGGGAGAAAGTGCAAGGGAGAGGGGAGGAGTGGAAGGTGCTGAGCAATGGATAAAACAACAACAACTGGTAGTGCAGCCAGCAAGGTGGCAAGTGCTGGTTAAAGGTGTCTGATTAATGCAGGTAGGGGGACTGTAGGGTTATAGATACAGACCCAAGTGCAAGGGTTGCCAGGAGGTAGTGTGGGTGTGTGGCTGGGTGTCAACCCCACAGTCATTTGTATGGCGTGCAGAGTTCAAACTTTTCCAATTTCCCAACATTCCCCCCTTTAGTTAATCCATTAACCAACAAACCAATTTCCAAATCATCAATCTCACTAGCTTTATGGAACACATCTTCACAACTGTTTTCCCAAACTCCTCCGCTAGACAACCACAATTTGACAAATCATTAGTTGCACAATCTACCCATTGTTCTACACATTCACTCCAACCTGGGGAAGGATGGAAACCCCCCTTCAATCATTCCAAAATCAGTTTGAGTGCCCATGTGAAGAGAATTGGTCCTATACCTAGCCTCAGATGCGGTTTGTTTGTTTGTTTGATTGTTTGTTTGTTTGTTTGTTTGTTTGATTGTTTGTTTGTTTATTTATTTGGTAATGCGCACCGAACCCTTAGTTAGCTGGGCACAACAGGACAAGTATACTTAAAGCTTAGTGACAGCATATGCAATGGCTACAGACATGCAAGGATATAACTTGCTACCACTTAAGGTTACACTGAGGGTGTGGTACTGTAGGTCACATATTACATAATGCAGTCAAGTAGTACAGTGGGTAACAAATACAGTGAGTGTGGTGGACATACAGAGATATAACTTGCTACCACTTACAGGTTACAATGAGGGTGTGGTGCTATGAGTCAAATATTACATAGTGCAGTCAGGTAGTGCAGAAGGTGACAGGTACAGTGAGTGTGGTAGAACCGTAGGTCGAAACTACCATGAGGCAAGACAGAAGTGGAGCAGAGAGAGAGTAGCCAGTATCGGGTGCAGTCCTAGTGAGGTAGGGGTGTGTTAGCGGTCATTTGTGTGCAACCAGTTTAGCATGTTACGTCTGAATTTAGGGTAAGGTTGTTCAGTTCTAATATCTGCAGGGAGTGCATTCCAGGATAGGGCTGCTTTGACCGGGAAGCTGGACCCACCAGATGTGGTTGGGCGTGTTGAGGGGCTCCTGTTAATTCTTTCTGAGAGATATGGTGGTGCTATATTGTTCACGTACTTAGACGTAAGTGAAGCTGTTTTAAGAACGATCCTGGCGTTAATCTTAAACCAATGGACATCTCTTCTGAATTTGGAGATGTGCTGTCTGTTGAGGATATACAGGGCTGCTCTCAGGGCATTGATTTGCAACCTTTGGATTTTGTCAGTGATGTATTTGTTGGCGCCTACGTACAAAGCATTACAGTAGTCCAGTCTGGACATTATAAGTGCATTAGCCAAGGTGATGCAGCTGGTTTCAGAGAGAAATGATCTGCAAGCTCGGATGAGCTTGAAAGTGTAGGCAGTTGAAGATGCTAGTGAGTTAACTTGTTTCTTCATGGTTAACATGGAATCAAGGTAGAAGACTAACGTTTTACTTGTAGGCATCACCTTGATAGAGTTACTGTCAATATTGAAGGAGGCATAACTGGGGCTATGTTTTTTTTAGATTTGTCTCTGAACCCAGGATCAGTATCTCAGTTTTGCGTCATTCAGGCAGAGGCCATGTGAGGCGATCCATACCTGAATGAGGAGGTCTATCTTGTTTACCAAGGCCGTGTCCTTGAGAAAGTTGCCCAAAAGGGGAATGAGGATCTGGGTGTCATCTGCATAGTTTGTGTAGGTGACACCAGTCTGTCCAACTTATCGAGCAGAGGCTTAGTAAAGATGTTATACATAGTGGGTGAGACACAGGATCCCTGTGGTATGTCGCAGGACGTTTGTATAGTGTCAGCAGAGGCTGAGGGGGAGAAGATTTTCATTGTACGGTTTGTTAGAAAGGACAAGAAACATGGCAGTACTCCTAGGCATCTGAGTCGACCAGGATTGAAGACATAACTGACAAGAAAAAATCAAAACAGGTGAAAGTACTTTTAAGATTATGTTCATCCACAACAGCATCCAAGAGGAAAGAGAATCCAAAAAAGTATTGTCAGTAATTCATGCCTCCCTCTCCATGGCTCCCTTTGGATTTTGCAGTTCAGTGATTGTTTGAGCCAAAGTTCTATTATCCAAGTCATTAGGAAGCACAAACGTGCAGTAAGTTTTGCCCCATAGCTGTTAGGAAGCAAAAATGTAGCGATTCTGCAGGGCTACAAGACTCAAACCCTAAATTCTTTGTTGATGGCAATGAACGCTAACACAGAGGAATTGAAAAATAATAGCAACTTGTAGCAGGTTATTTGAAGCCATTTTACATTGACAGAGGATTGCACGCCTGGGGCCAATAGAGAGGAGAAAAAAGTTTCAGTACGGCTAAGCAGTCGAAAACGATCAGGAATGTTCATTAGAGCCTCAGCTAATGCTGCTGACAAATAGTTGGATTTTTTTCGATCTCCTCATAAAGTCTGTTTCTCCAGAGTCCTGCAAAGTTCATAGATTGTCCATGTCCGATGACACAAGGGGGTTCATTACGGCCCTGGCGTTAAGGGTTTAACAGCGCTGTAAAAGGTGTTGGCGCCATTAAACCCTTAACGCCTGATTACAAGGTCCCTTTGTGGGACCCGACCTTAACGGCTGGTTTTTCCAGCCGTTAAAGTAGGGACCCGCAAAGGGACTTTGGTGCTAATAACAGTACCGCAAATGGCGCCTTCCCCATTCCCATTGAGCCCTATGGGGCAAAAATGGGAATGGGGAAGGGCCATGGCGGCATGGGGAATTACCGCCCAACCAACCACGGAATGAGGTGGTAATTCCCCATTCCGCTATGGCGGACACCGGCATGGACCGTGGTGCTAATAGCACCATGGTCCTCCGCCTGGGTCGTAATGAGGCCCAAGGAATGCAAGGGGCACAGCGGACAAAGGTGCCACAAATATGAACTCAGACAGTGTCAGGTGGCTCTGCAGAACCACAAGGATGGCACGTGCAGAGTGGTGATGCTGCATACACCTCTCCCCTGCTGGAGGTAATTGTTTGTACGAAAAGGGTCCAAATGGCCAGACTAAATCGAGAATCGCCACTGTACCTCCTGCCAAATCAGAAATATGCACAGTGGTGCTGCAGTTTTGATTTGTGCCCACAGGCACTGTGCCATTGCCCTTAAAACACAGAAAATAACATGCAAGTAACCAGATCTTAACAGGTTTCTCAGACTCCTTGCGCCATGTCAAGAAATTCACATATTTTCTCTAAACTCTTCCACATGCCAAATTAGTTTGTGCCCCCCTTCTTCAGAGAGTCCCACCATCCCTCCAGCCTTGCAACTCCTTACCCCTTACTCCCATTTGTCGTTCACGATAATCAGGCCCTCAAGGTTAAGCTGCACTCTTTGTGTACAATAAACATCTTTGTGATCTTCCCCATTTGAAATTGAACATTCCTCATTGATCGGAATTACAGAAGCTGCTACAGATTGCCCCTGAAACTGCCCTCGAACCCTGCATAGGGCTAGGTGCACCAGACAATGTGCATCTGCAATTCTGCCTCATTAGGAATAAATGATCTAGGCACACCAGAGGCATGGGTAAGGAGGGAGCAAATGTAACATTATTAACGATACCAGTGCTACCACCATCCCCATTCCCATTGAGCCCTATGGGCCTCAAATGGTAATGGGGATGTACCGGGCCCGGCACCCGCGAAAGGGAAATTACCGGGTCCGGCTGGGCTGGAATAGCCCGGTAATTGCCAATTCGCGGGTGCCGGACCTGGATGCGAGTTTGGAGGTAGCCTTGCCAGAAAATCGGCAAGGCTACCTCCAACCATGTAATGAGGCCCATTGTCAATTTCATTGCTTATGTTTGTCGTGAAAAACAAAAAAGTCAGAAATAATCCTTCTACAAGCAATTCCTACTAAAACAATTCTAAATTTTAAGGCAATCCTTTAAAACAATTCTCAGGTTTTGTACGCTCTCCTCCCTCCTGTCAGGTGGAACAAACTGTGATTCCTTAGATTCCACTTGACTTAATTATTAGTAGACTGCTGTTCCTCAGACATCAGTGGGGGTGTACCAGTGTCCCTCCAAACATCGTGGAGATGTACCCATGCTTTAATGCCTTCCACTTTCACAGCCATAGGAGTGGAGAATATGACCTTATAGGGTCCGTGGAATGGACAGTCTTTCCAGTGACAGACAAAAGAGTAGATGAAGACCCTCTCCCCGGGGAGTAACAACAGATGCTAATGAATGTTTGGTCCCACGTCTCCTTCGATCTTGTTTTGCTGTTGGAGCGCAGTAACCTGTGCGGACACAATTCGGACACTCTTGGTAAAAGCCTTAAGAAAGTCCCCAAAATAATTTCCCAGAATTTCGCTGCCTTATGTGCATCAGTACGTATGCGTGTGGGTGAGAGAGGTGTAAACATTCTACGGCCCATTACCATCTCTAGGGACTAAGGTGGTGATCCTTTCCAGGCTTATTCCGCAAACAAAACAACGCCAAAGTAAGGCAATATAGCCATGGCTTATGCAAAGCAGAACCGATTTTTGACAATTGAGTTTTCAACATGTCATTGAGATGCTCCACAATCCCATTGGCCAGAGGATGTGTACACCGAGCACAACCTGTGCCGTATCCCCAAAAGTGAAATCATTTCAGTTAACAAATCATTAAAGAACTGAGTCCCATTATCGGACCTTAAGACTTCACAAATACTCCACCGTGAAAATGCCTCTCTCACCAAGAATCTGGCCACTGATTTGCCATCATGAGGGTGTGTTAATGGACACAAAATCACAATTAAATAATGATATGTGCTGCACCTTTGTACCATAACAGTGATATCAACATGCAATTCCTTAAAAGGACCTGAAGGTCGGGGTATAACCTCTCTTACAGCCCTCATATTATTTGCTGGATTGATTTCCTTACAAAGTGTGCAAATACCAATAAACCTACTCACCTGCTAAGAGAGGTTGGGCACAAACCAATCTTTCTGAAGTTCTGCTGCAATTTGGCGCAGAGTCATATGTGCCGAAAATGCAGTTACTCCAAAGCCACAAGAAGCAGCTCTATGGGCATCTCTACCTTTCCTGTCAGGTCCTGCCTAAACAACAAATTTGTGGCTGAGAGTGTACACCACCTCTTCGCCCAAAGCTCCTTTTCCTCCTGGTGCTTTCCCTGCAGATCAAAATTTGTAACAAAGCGACTGCATTATACGGGACCGGCAACTGTGCCTGTTGGGAAATCATTTCAATTTTTGGTATATCTGGGAGGGGCAAATAAGCTGCCGCCTTTGCCGATCGGTCTGTGGCATTGTTACCAAGCACTAGAAAGTCAATTTTATTTGTATGCGCCATGCATTTAACAACTCCTACCTCCAAAGGCAATGTTAACGCATAGATTAATTGTGAAAGCAGCACAGCAAGCTGGTCAGGGAGCCCATCAGATATTATAATTGCAAAGGCCGCTGCCGCAAGAGATTACTCACATGGAAACTGACCCTGTATAACTGAGTCTAACAACCCACTATAATAGACAAAGGGTTTGTGACCTAAACATGTTTTCTGTGTTTGGACCGCTGTCATTAACTTCCCATCTGTATGTGAAAAAAAGAAGAAATGGCTTTTGGTAATCCTGAGTTGCCGAAACTGGAGCATTACTGATCGCAATCTTGTGCTCCTGAAAAAAAGTTGTCATTTCATCTGACCACTTGATCGGCCACTAGTGAAGTGAAAGTGATTCTGTGTTTCCTTGAGAGCATGCAGCAGGGGCCCTGCGTAACTAGAGTAGTCGAAAATCCAAAAACTACAATATTTACAGAGCACCAAAAACTGCTGCATCTGTTTTACTGTAGTTGGTTGAAGCGTGTTCTGAACTGTGGCGGCTCTCTCAGGCACTACCCTTCTCCCTGCAGGTGATAGTACTTGTCCCAAATATACTACTTCTGTTTGACAATATTGCAGTTTTTCTTTGTCCACTTTGTATCCAGTCTCCGCGAGCAGGGTAGGAGCCTGACTGAGTCTCCTCGACACTGTTCCTCTGAAGCATTACAAAGAAGTAAATCATCCATGTACTGAATTGCAGTGCTGGACATTTGTAAGTTTCCCAAATCCATCTGAATGACTTAAAAACACTTGGTGATTTTCAGTACCCCTGGGTTAACCTTGTGTGTTCAAATCTCTGTCCACGATATGTAAACGCTGTGAAGTACTGGGAATCGGGGTGCAAAGGAACCGATAAAAAGGCATTATTCAAATCAATAACTGTGAAGTAGGTCGACCGAGTAGGGATGTTACAGCAAATGGTAGCATGACTTGGTACCACCAGAAATTCTGCTTCAACAATGTTGGTCAGAGGCAGCAAATCTGAACCATCCTCCAAATAGACCCCCTTTGCCTTCTTCACAGGGTAAATGACTGTGTTACATGGGGACACAGAAGGTTGTATAATGTCTTGCTTCACCAACGCCATAATGGTCTTAAAAATCCCTTTGTCTGCCTTCTTAGACATGGGGTATTGCCTTAACCCTTGGTAATATTGCTCCTGGTTTTAATTTTATTTGCACTGCCCCTACACATTTCAATAACCCCACATCATGGGGATTGCTGGTCCATAAGTGGTCGGGCACTTTCTCCAAATCCTCCAGTATGACAATGTTTTTCTCATGATGAGCATGGTCTGTGGTACCTCCCTTTGCTTCACCATTACCTGACAAGGCACCCCAAACTCATAAACCATTTCAACTGCGTCTTCCAGATTCTTGAACAATTGCTCCTTGGACATGTCTCTTAACGATGAGGTCGGATCAATACACAACACCATGCACTATTTGCGGCCTTCCTTATCGGTGCGTGAAAGAACCACCCTGTCCTTCCTCACAACCACAGCTTCTAGAAGAATGGTAATGACAGTCCCTGGCATTATATCCTGTGACTCTGCAGACAGGAACAAAGATTCTAGGAGTGTCCACCATGTTCAATATCTTATTCCAGGTACCCGATTTAACACTGTCGTTTCCCCATAGAAGAATAATGCAGAATGTGCTGGCACCCCCGTAATCATGCTGTCACTGCAAAGCACGGGGAAAAGCGCTGCTTCTCTTAATGGGTACAATCCTGGAGTTGAGCACAGTATGCCGTCCTTTGAAAACGTGATCAACATATAAAGCTTGCTCAGAAGGTCCCTTCCCAAAAGGTTTGCCAGAGTATCTTTGCAGAATAACAAGGGAGCAGATCAAGTTTGATTACCTACCTTGATACGCAAATCTTCAGTGTATGGAACTGATAAGACAGCTCCAGAAAATCCCTGCATGTCCATTGCTTTGCCTGATAGGGGAAATCCACCTTCTTTAATACAGGATATCATTACCCATGCATCAATCATGAAAGAGTTGGGCGGTAGGGGATAGCGGGCACCGGTAAGGAGACCGGTGTCGGTAATCCCCTACCGCCCAATTCCGAGGCCCACTAATTGGACCCATAAGGTACGTTTGGTCGGACCAAACGTACCTTACGGGTCCCGTTAGGGGACCAGGCCGCTAATTACGGGCCTGCCATTAGCAGGCCCATAAATAGCACCTTCCCAATTCCCATTGAGCCCTGTGGGGGCTCAAATGGGAATGGGGAATGGCATGTTCAATGGGGACTTACTGGTCCCACCAGGGTCGGACTACACTGGTAAGTCCCCATAGAACTACACCGGTGTCGCACCCGTTATTGGTGGCAGTCACGGCGCAAATAGCACCATGACTACCACCAATCTTGGAATGAGGCCCAATGTCTGTTTACCTACCTTTGCTCCTATCTGGGGTTCCTCTTCCGGATCTGTAGTAACCTATAGAATTGGACATGTCAGAGATAACTGTGGGCTGACCTATTCCTGATACATTTGAGCACCAGGATGCGAAAAAGTTTATTATTTTTTTTTTTTTAGGTGTCTTTGGTCACATTGACCTTTACCATAAAAAACATATTAACACATTACAGAATATAAAATAGAAACACATAGTGGAATGATATCTCATAAAATGTACATAGTACACATGGCGTTTACATCAAGTTTAAATAAATACACACAAAAACTGCAATTCATCACTAATACAGTACAGTAATAAAATACATTTACAAAAGGGTTTCCTCCAAGTACACTTGCTCCAGTATAATGGTAACTGTCCTATTCACTAGAGGCTGTTTCTCCCAAGCCTGTAGTGGGCCTGGTCTGTCATGATTCGGGCATCAGTCTGTGTCATTCCAGCTCCCAGGTTCTGATCAACCTGGGCTTGCTGCAATGGCACAGAATTCGGGGCTTAGGGTGATATTTGGGAATTCATCCGGAAGGGACCTGCGTTAAAATACTGTGGTCGACTTCAACAATCCCATGACACATGACCCATTCTTGCCCACACCCAACACTGCACTCCATACATTCCTCCTTACCCCTCTCCCATAGGCCCATTTAACCGGGGCCCCATTCGTCCAAATCCACCGAATGACCCAACACCTCTCAAAAATCCTCCCCTACCCCGTGGAAATCCTCTCATTGGTCTTGGTCCAGGTACATACCCATCTGTCCATGCATGCCCCATTCCAGAGTCTATTTGTCCTTCTTGTCTCAACTGTCCCTGCTGTTCCTCTATGGGGCTAGTTATCATTGCACCTTCTAAACAAATCTTTGCTAGTTTTTTTCTGGACCAGCTTTGCATCAGCCTTTTGTGCCTGGTCCGTACTCTCCTTGTCATTTTCCTGTTGCCTTTTACAAAAATGCACAATGTGCACCTGAATCTCCTGCTAATTCTTCGCCTCTATCCCTACGAGCTTGTCTAGGTCATGCTGTACTTCTTTAGGAAGTCCCTTTTTCGACATATGATAAACAATAGCCACATTGTTGTCCCATGCTTCTCCCGTCTCTGCTCGCCACATCTCCTGAATCAACTGAATTTGGGCAGTGGGATCCTCATCTAACTTCATTGTTTTTGCCAAAATGGAATTTATGTCTGGTATAAGAGGATACATTATCATCAGTGCTCCCTAATTTTGTGCCCTAATATTATTGAAAGCCGCTCCATCGTGGGTGTTCGTGTCGAATTGATACCCTGCTTTCTGCCACAACTCGTTTGCCCGTTCCCCCATCAAGACTGTGAACAGGTTTTTCATGCTGCCAATTGCCAACATGACACCAGCAGTGTGTTTTTCTAGAGCATAAATACACTTTTCCGCCCCTGCAGTGAGCGAAGGAAGCATCTTCATTAAGTTATTCTGGTCCATGTGTGACCAGGAGATACTAGTTGGCACCAATGAAACACACAAGAACTTAGACCCTAAGTTCAGTCACTGCAGCATCGACAATATCAAGATCCCAGTGGCCAGTGCAGTGAAAACTCTGGGAGTCTACAGAGACTCCAAACTATCAATGTCCAAGCATGTTAATGCTGTTGCCTCTGCTGCAGCCTACCATGCAAAACTTATCACAGCAGCTAGACCCCTTCTATCCAATGAAAAAGCGCCATTACCATCACCCGAGCCAATACTGGATCAAGACTGGATTACTGTAATGCCCTCTTCTTAGGAACTTCCTCAAAGAATCTGGCTAAATTACAGGTCATCCAAAACAATGCCCTGCGTGCAGCGCTAGGCATCCCAAAAAGACAGCACATCTCAGATGCTAGAAAAGAAGCACACTGGCTACCAATCAAAGAAAGAATCATTTTCAAAGCCCTTGCACTCACACACAAATGTATTCACCATACCGCTCCCACCTACCTCTCTGAAAAAATCACCCCATCCTCACAAACAGACCTACCCAAACGCCCTATGCAAACATGCTCACGGTGTCCAAATTCAAGAGAGCCAGAGCTGACAGCACCAGCTTCCCCTCTCCAGCAGCTACACAATGGAATACACTGCCACCAGCACTCCGAGGGGAACACTCTCACATTACCTTCAGGAAAGCGGGCAAAACACTACTCTTCACATAACGGCAGCATATCACGGCTTCTCATACTGCAGCGCCTCAACCCCATATATCTGAATGCATACTAGAAATGTACTCTCCTGTCAAATGCACTGGTGTATGTCGAATGATACTTGTATTGTACTGTAACTAAGTTGAACTACATGTAACAGTGCTGCAATGCCTTGAGGCTGCCTGTGCGCTATACAAATGCAAAAATAAACAAATAAATAAATAAATAATACACCCTCCACTGACCCTTCTGGAGTAGTGGGTATTGAGTCACTATGGCCTTTACTAGGGCTTCCCCTATCTGTCCTCGCCCTCTCCCTACAGACATGCAGGCTCCACAGCGTGTCTGAAGATCCCATGGCATGCTTTGCAGAGTCCTTTCTAGAGCAGGAGGCGTAGCATCTGCTTCCTGTCCTCTTTGCTCATTGTCTGTCTCCCAGTCATTCTCCTCTTCCACCTCTGTCCCTTCTATCACATCCCCTGATCCATTTGTGGAGACAACCACACCCTCAGGGCTGCCATAGCAAGCTGCCTCTCTTCCCCTTCATTCTAATCCCTTGCTTTCTTTTTCCATGTCCACACTTACTCTCTTTATGACAGATTTATCTAGCCATACAAGAATCTGACTATGTCTCCATCATTCCTTCTGCCACTTCCTGTGTTTCCCTGTTCTCATCTTCCTGCTTTTCCTCCCTATCCTGTTGTGCCCATGCCACTTCGCTCTCTACTAACCTTGCCACTTCTCCCTCAATCTACCATTCTTGCCTTTCCACTACTCTTCGTAATCTATCCTCTATAATGGAACTGCTTGTCAAGTCTCCTCTCTCTGACTCTCCTTCACACCTACTCCTTAAAACCCTCTCTCTCTCTGGCTCTTCTAGTCCCAAGGTTAATGCTGACTTATCCTTTAGCTAGACTTTTCTTATTTCCTCTTCGATTTGGGGCCCGCCAACAACCTTTACTGAAGAAGGCGTTACCCTTCTGCTTCCCTCATACTCTGTCTCTCAAAAATAGGTGCCGAGTGAGGTGTTACCCCTGACCGTCTTGTAACCACTGGAGTAGTCACTAGAGAATATGGAGGTTCAAACTCTGGATTTATATACCCTTCTGCGGGCGACAAAGGATAGCACCAATATCGGGGTGGTGCTGAAGAAATTCCTACACCTTCCTTCTTTTCCCTTCTTCCATAGCCACAATCTTCTGGGCCTTCCCGCCCTTCTCATATAACCTCCATAGCTCCAAGATATTCAGTCTATTGTCCAGTTTCGACTCCTTATGTTTTGTCCCTAAGAAAGTATGCATATTTTGCAATATATCCTTATCATAGGACCCCTCACTGGGCCACGGTTTAGATAATGTGCATTTTATACCTATTATGATCTTCTCTCATGACCGCCATTCATACAGCTAAACTCCACCTGCACATATTGATTGCCTGCTTCACCTGAGTGGGGCCCTCCATGTGACAATGTTTCATTGTTATTTTTCTGCGTGCATGCAAATCTACAAATGTATCACCTCTACATACAATAACACACAGTAACCGGAATGTAACACTTATCTCATTTACCATAAATATTGCAATAGTTGCAGCAATTTGTGAAAATGACATGAATGACGATGAGGACGTTTCCACCCCCCAGTCAGTGGTATGGCACGCAGAGTTTGAACTTTTCTAAATTCACAAACTGGTTATCGGGAGACCGATATAATTCTGTAGTATTCATTTTGGTAAATTTCATGCTATTTCCGTTGAGGTGCTGCACAGCTCAGGAGAGTCATGTCTCTTTGGGGCTCCTGCCAGGCCGTACCCCCACTTCACCATTCTTAAATCATACCTCCACCTCTCTGTGGGTTTATTGCAGTGCATCATATGGAAGGCAGCATGTTAACTATCGCTATTCCAAGTCTCCACCTAGTGCGGTATAAGCATCCCTTTTGTTTAAATGTATGCACTTCCACATGGATAAACTTAAAAAGTGCAGTTCAGCATACCATTATTAGAGTTTTATGATGGAACTTTCAATGTTCTCTTTCTGGTTAAATACATGGGTGTTTAGTTATGGTAGTTATAGGTGAGTAAGGACATTTTCCATGGATAATGATAGACACAGCCTTAGTTTCTTCTGTTTGATCTGATGTTTCTTACGCAGTAACCACGTGCAGACACGTGACAGCCTTCACTTGTGTCTCACATATTTGTCACTTGTTGTTACCTGTGGGATTTCTGTATTTTAACAATATATTGCGTGACTTTTCATTTTCCCAAATGTATCTTTCACCTTGTACTGTATGTGAATGCAGTGTATGTGGCTATATGTTGTGGGGGTTGTGGAACTCCAGCCATGCTTCTGCCAGACAAAGGGACTCCATTCCTTCCAAAGCCCGCCAACCGTCTTGAAAACTAAACCTGGTCCCAACCCTGGCCACAGCTGCCAGCTTTTACCGCCAGTGTTGTCTGCAGCCTGGGGGAAAGCCCTTTCATCCCTTCCTGAGAACTTACTCCACTCCCCAGTAACAGCAACTGTTGTCCCTGACAATGTTTGCCCACCTGTCCTACTTGTGCAATTTCCCTCCTCTTTCCTGTCACCAAGTCTCTGAGCCCTGGGAACAGCCCAGAAAACAGTTCCAGCTTTTGTGTCTATCATGGGTGTGGGCCGTGTTTGCCCATTTTTCCTACACCCTGTGATTTCCCTCCCCTTTCCAGTCATCAAGCCTACCTGAACCCTGGGAACAGCCAGAAACCAGTTGGACCTGTTTTGTCCTTGATGGTAGTGGGTGTGGAGGGGACAGAGCAACATCTGTGGGAAGAGGGTCTGTGCCTGCCTCGTTGGGCCCTGTGAAGAGACAGAAACCAGTTCCACCTGTTGTGTCCATCATGGGAGTTGGTGTGGGCAGCCTCTGGTATGGAGGGCCAACAGCCTTATAAGCATGTGGAGATAGGACATGGCTCTCTTTCTGGGTTGCCTGCAGTGGTGTGCTGAATGTGTGGGTGGGGGCAGAAACGCTCAGAAGGCCCTTTAGCAGATACCCTTTTTCCCTGTCTGTCTTTCACCTCTCCCCCTTTCCCTCCGATTGTTCCTCTTTCTCTCCCAACCTGCTCTGTGTTTCCGCTGGTCAGCCTCCAAGCCGTCTCTGCCCATGCTCTTCTCTTTCTCTTTTTATCTTTCTCTTGCTCTTTCTCTTTTGCTCTCTCTATCTCTCTTTTCTGTCTCTCCCTCTCTCTTTCTCCCTTCTCCTCTCTCTACTTCTTTCTCTATTTCTCTTTCTCTCTTTCTCTCTTTCTCTCTTCGTTCTCTCCCTTTCTCTCTCTTTCTCTCTTTCCCTCTCTCTCCGTCACTTTCTCTCCCTCCCTGTGCCTCCTTTGCTTTCTCTCTCTTGGTCTCTTTCCCTCTTTTTATTTATCTCTTTCTTTACCCCATCGCTCAGCCATCACCCTCTCTACTAGTCCCCTCTATCCCCTCTCCTACTACCTCCCCACCAGCTATTTTATTTGTCCTCTTTGCTCCCCACTCTCATTTCTCTCCGGCTACTCATTCTTTCTTTTCCCTCCCCTCTCTCTCTCTTCCTCTCCTCTCCTACCAAGCAGCCTGCCCACTCAGCTTGTCCCTCTCAAACCCTTCCCTTCTTCCCTTGATCTCCCCCTCCCCGTTGTAGCCAAAGGTTACTCCACAGGCCCCATGTCCCATTAATGTGGGTGTGCCTAGCCGATATCCCTGCCATTGATGCTCTGCCTCATGCACGCAACGGTTTGCATGACCTACTCTGCCGGCAACAGGGTTGCTTCTCTGCCAGAAATATGTTACCTGAACAAAGACTTTGGTACAATCATTTGGTGTTGGCACTCTTCGGTGTAGCCTGCCTCTTATTACCAGAGGGGGACCCAATCCACATGCATACACTACACACCCTCACGAAGTCTCCTAATCCCTGGTCCAAAACTATGGCTCTGCCTCGGTTCTCCCACACGGCCTTCCCCATTTTAGTCTGCCTCCCAAGTCCACACATGCGTGTTTAGTTAGGGATGAGTAAGGAAACTATTCCAGGGATAATGATAGACACTGGGAGGCCTTAGTTCCTTCTGTTTCATCCCATGTTTCTTATGCTTATGTATGGGCTGAGCATCATTTGAGGTTTGCGGAATAAATAGTTTAGCTATGTCTAACACTTTCTTTAATACCTGCTATTAGATATTTTAGCTTGTTTCTTGATTGTAATACTGCACTATGCACATAGAAGCAAATATAATGACACAAGAATATATTTGTCAAATGACTAACCTAGTTTTCAAACAACTTGTAAAATGACGGCCACTCTTTGGATATTATCATTTCACTCAACATCTTCCTTAGCACATCTTCCAATTTGCAAACATGCTAGTCCGACCAGTATCTAATCACGAGCCAACTGGCGATCCTCCTTACCACTTGGACCCATCTTCAGAAAAAACCGCGGACATGTATTTGAGTCCTTAATCCCATACATCGTGACAATTTCCTGAACATCCTGATAATGTCTCCCATGTTAGGTCAATTACAAAACTTAGCTGTTATGAAAAGCCAGGAGAATAGACATGTATTGAAAGCACATAAAGCACAAAGGTGTCTGCCAAACTGTCTTCTGGCACAGAAAAAAGGGAACTGAAAAACTCCAAATCTCAGAAGCTAGCAATACAACTGCTTAGCTTTCCAAAACGTTTACAGAACAGGACATCTACCCTTCCAAAAACAGATCAAATGTTCTTCCATCCCAAGTGAGATAATTTGTGCCATCCCACCTGATCCAAAGACCCAGCATCTCTCACACAGTTTATCACTATCGATAAAGATAATACAAACCATAAAGACATCCTCATTACACAGGCCCAGCACACTTGCCAATATAATCTGATAATTAAAGTTGCTTTGAAAAAAGCTAAATTCTGCATTGCAATGCGTGAAGGCATAACACACAAATATCTTAAAAAGGAAATAATCATACTACTCATAAAAATAACTAAACAGACAATTCAGCACCAGCAATAACTGCTCCATCTAGGAACCTGACTTTTAAAGCAAAAATGCTGCAAAGGATAGTGACACTGTAACTTCCAAAGCATAGTAAGTACAATGCGCTGTTCAACCAGAGTCAGTCAGGCTTCAAAGCAACCAGAGGCAATGGATAAAATATATTAGACAGTAGAGAAGACCTGCTCAAGACACTAGTCCAAACCTATAATACAAAGTCATACTCCTTGGCCTCCCAAGTGCATAAAACCTAGTTGCCCACAACAGCCCACTCCGCTGGCTGTAGCTCATGATGGGAAGTGGGGAAAGGCCCTCAGTGTAAGGCCCTCACCGTTCATGCTTTTCTCAAGGACCTGGCAACAGAAGTGTAACTCGACCGAAACTCATCAGAGCTGTATACCATCAACTGCAGAATCAGACAAGGCTCAATCACCCCCCTGTGACTCTTTAATACCACTATGAGACTACTAGCCTCTCTCGCTGAAAATGTCTCACTTCATCCTAAATCTATCCTGACAACTGTCAAATCATGTTCCGGCTAGCGAGTAACACTGGAAAACAATGTCATGTAACCACCTGCTTGGCCAAACTCCAACACTAGATAATCAACCTTAACTATGCATTACTAAGTCTAAGACGGATCCCCTACTCGTTGGAACCACAAACGCAATAACTTTACCAGTTAACTGGCCTGAAATGATGGGCAAGCTTTCAACACCAGTAAACAGAGACATAGGTTTCTGCATAATTGTGGACCATGATGACAACAGTCCTCCCACATGTATTAAAGTGGAATGTCGGCTGCTAGCTCCACCCCCTTAAGAACATCCTCCCACTCCTTGAACTTCGCGCCTAAGGGCGTACCCACAAGATCATTTGCAGTAGCACATACAGGTTATGCGAACAGTCTGTATGCAAGCATAGCTAAAGAGGTGACCAATAAGCTATATGATGTACTTGTCCTAAAATGACACGATCACGCCACCCCAGCAATTAAATCTTTGCACCGCCTCCGTAGCAACCAAACTGCTTAGTCCAGGTACTGTCAAATGTGCAGTCTGTTCCACACAACCACAATGCATGTCGAAATTGTTCCGCTCTGGCATAAAAACGAGGAAGCTTTCTTGCAAGCTACACAAGGAAAACTACACACAGTAATCAATCAATCACAACTTAATTTCGGCAAATTCCTTGTAAATGATAAAAAAAAAAGTCATACAGTATGATCAAATATATAACAGTTATACCAAAACACTTATTTGCATCACTACAAGACTTCATATTTGTTCGTGATCTAAGAGCAGGATATATAAATGGAAAAACATCTCTGCACAGCATGGGTACGGGCAAGAAGAGTCGGCTGACATTGATTACAATTTAGTTCATTTCAAATAAGAATTTAAAACTGATTCTGCTAACCTTTATCATGAAAACTATAAATGCTCATTAGATTTAACAGACGTTGTATATAGAGGGCAGAAACGTAATGTCTCAAGCACCTTTCCATTTCGGGGTTACAGTATTGAGGGGTAAACAATTAAAACAAAGCCGCGTTATTAGCATTTGCTGTCTGGCTAGGTGACAGCAGTTCAGGTAATCTTGATTACCGACTGGTTTCAAATTAGTGCAAGGAATCTAATTACCGACTTTAACATTTCACTAGACTCGCGATTTTCAGAAAATGTATGCATGAGAGCTGCCTCCATTTTTCGCAAATTAGATTTCACTAGATGACTTTGTAGTAACCAATTACTCATAGTCCAGTTCTCCTTCACAGTTATTAGCACCTTTTGGAAATACGCAAACCAAGGTACATAAAAAGCCCTTTCCGTAGTTCATAATGATTTTAATAATAGTTGGGTTAGTTTAGCATTATCGTTTCCCAAAGATTTTAAAAATATAGCGACTGCCTGGATAAGGATTCCATTTTCTAGAAGCTCCAGGGCTAGTCCTACATGTTCAGAAAAATTAGGTGCCAAATGGGACGCTCCTAACAGACGTTTGCAACATCTATTCGGTTCAGTTTGTGAGATACTGGTGTTTTTAAATCCCCATTTAAAGGCAGCATATAGTGCAAAAGAACAGGACGTGGCCTCATTGATTTTTATCATATCATGAATCCGTTGAAACTTCACTATCTTACGGAAAGTAAATAGGACACCAATCACATGATTCTTTTTAGCTCTTTGTTTAACTAGGTGGTCATTATTGAATGAATTGCATTTAAAAGACAATTCCAAGTAATACAATTTTTCTACAGGCATAATGATTAACCCACAGTCTTAAAAATCTCTGTGTTCCTTTTTGCAAAGGTAATTACTGCCAATATACTCACATGTATCTTTATTCCTAATGTACTCATGCATACTGTATATGTATACAACAACTATGCACAATAATCAATGGTTTATCTGGTTATGCTTCAACTGTTTTTCAACCGTGTTCAAAGCTTCCAGCATTTCGGCAACACCCAGTCAAGATCAGAGAATATTTTTTTAAGTATTATTAATTCTTACTCCTAAATATAATAACCCCTCCCCTCCTTGCATCCATGTTAGTCCTGTGTGTCCATATTGTTATTTTACAAATACGTTATATAACTATTAATTTCTTAGAAACTGCATTTTTTTTGCATTGGAATAGAACATTTACATATACTATATGAGGTTCCATTGCTGCTCAAACGTCTTGTTAATGAACTTTTCCTACTATAGCCATTTGTGGCACTTACACTATTCTATTTGCTGTTTTACTTATATAGTTACTCTTCTTAATAAAATACTTAAACACAAAAAAGGCTTCCAGCATTTGCTTCTAGCCCATGGAATGTGAACACTTGGTCGAGCTTTGAAATGGACTCATGCATTCCTATACAGCACCCTCCCGTACCCACACTAACAACAATGTAGACCTCTTCCTCTTTATTCTGCCGGCTCCCAAAAGTAAGTTGTTGGTGTGTTGCATGGTTAGAATCACCAAACACAAAACAGTAGCATACAATCGGAAGCAGACTTGAAGAAATATGTTGTCAGTACTTTGCTAGAAGAGAAGAATTTCCCTAGTACTTTCGGATTTGTGGGCAGTGTTCCAAGGCGAGGTTCTTAATATTCCCAATAATCTTCCATTGAGGCACTTTTCTTTTGAAATCTGAAGAGACAGAAGATATGTTAAACCCATTCATCGGGGTCTAGGCGGGATGTACTTGCTGACCAAGTTTGCTTGTACTGGCCATATTTAAGGTCAATGCAGGAAGGGATTGGTGGCTTTTTATGGACCACTAATTGCGATCCGAATTTCGCCACGATTTTTTGAATGGATGTGTCTCTCTTGACTTCTGGCCAGGGCTGTCCTAGTTAACTGGCATTGCAGTATTGCAGTAGTCGAGGCAACCCGCCAAACGATGCTTACAGATTAGCTGATAATAACGCAGATGGTATTCTTGGGCCAATGTGGATAAAAGGTGTAGACCTTTATCTCCAGGGAAATGTGGCTGGTGAATGAGATCTTGCTGCCCACAAACGCATAAGTGGGCAAATAAACTGATGCATGGGTGCTGAAGAAAAAGAAGGAAGGCCTATGACTGGAGAGACAGGACTCCTGAGAACTTGCCTGAGATCAAATGGATGACTTTATGAGCTATAGATGATGTATGTTATGATTTGTTATGCAGTATTTCTAAAGCACAGCGTCTGCCATTTGCTCACCCATTTGAAAATGACTTGGGTCTGCTTTTGCGGGCTAGTTGTGGGGTTTCCCAAGGTCTTGGCCCTGTAGAGAGGTTTGGTCTTCCATTCTTACCCAACACACACAAATGACTGATTTTTATAGAAGCATTGAAACAATGGCTCCATCCAAGCTCATTACATTTTCTGTGCAGCAGGGGATGCTCGGGTTGGAGAAAAGTACTAAAGGAAAATTGAGCCCAAAGACTAAGTAAATGCTTTAATTTCATTTTTTTATTGGATTTATAAAGCACTTTTGCCAAAGTGCTGAACAATTCATAAATGCAGTACAGAGATGTGTTTTAAGAGCAGGGTGGAAAGAGCGCAAAGAAGGAGACGAGCGAATAGGGAGGCGTAAAGAGTTCCAGTTTTTGGGGACCGAGAGATAAAACGAACAAAACCAGGAGGGTGCACAGTGGGGTTTAGGGCCATCCCGAAGGAAGAGAGATTGAGAGCGGAGAGAAGGAGCAGTAGAATAAAAATAAACCAGAGGAGAAAGATACAGAGGAGCCAGCCAATGGGTACATTTAATGATAACACATAGGAAATGGAATAATAGGCAGGATTCAAAGGAAAGCCAGAAGATCGAGTTTATAGCATTAAAAGCAGAAGTGCAAGGGGGAAGACGGAAGAGAGTGCAGAGGGCAGAATTATAGGTGGAGTACAGAGGGGCAAAACGATAGCCATGGAGACCAATAGGAAAAGCAGAGCAGCAATCAATATGAGCCAGAATGAGAAATGAGACGAGGAGCTTAGCTGCGTGGAAGAGCACGAGAAAGTGAATGTTCCATACGCTGAAGAGTTGAACGCGAGACAAGAGGAAATATCTATCACGACCACCTCAAACAACCCTCTTCAATCAACACAAACTCGTACCATATTAGTGCTTGAGTGGTCTCTTGCTTTTTTATGCTTGCACTTCAAAACGTTCTTATTTGAAATCCTACTAGTTTGCTAGATGGTCCCATCTACAAAGGGACATTACTACCACCCATTTAATGGTTCTTCAGTCATTTTAGACAAAGAATATATCATTTTATTTAGTAGACATTATAAACACACAATGCATGTATCATTCACTTGTAAAAACACTACAGACAAACTAGATCAAGTGTACAAAATGTCTTGATTGATCTTTTCTCTTGAGCTTGATTCTTCAGATCTTGTAAAACTGGTCAACCTCTTGATCAGGACAACACAGGCCAGTCCCTATTTACCTATATTACTTGTGAAACGTACTCCTTCATTCAACTTTGCATCATACCTCTCATACCCAACATGTTTCATTCCACATGCATACTAATCTACATTCGAACTGGGAAATTCATCAGGGGTGTACAGTGTACACAATTGGTTGTTCTGTTCTGTTCTGTTAGGCTTTTTCCTTTCGCCTAAACAAAGTATTGGTAGATGATCCTGTTTCTCTCTTCCCTTTCTTTTACTTCAAACTCGATATAGGTGTCTGCCTAAAAAAGCAAGTTAAACAAAGACTTGATTTAATTTTAACTCATCTATTTGTGTATCTATTACACTTTATAATCTGTAACTTAATTACAAGCAAGGGGAACATACTCCCTCCTTCCATCACGTTGTCTTGTGTTGTTCTCTCTATTTTTGGTGGGTGTTACCACGGTCACTTATATGGTCTTGTTATTACTTAAATTCTCATCTTGTGTTGATGCCCCGATGTCTTTTGGCAATTAACATCTTCACCGTATAAGATGCCCCTTCGTAATCATACACTGTTTACAGCCCCCACACAGTGCGGCTATCCATGCATATTTTCATTACCGGCTCAGGCATCCTGTTCCCCTAATCTACCAGTTGGACTGCTCCATCTCTTATTCTTACCTCTGTTTTGTTCGAACTCTGTCGTGGGATCCTCACTCCCTCACTGTAGTCCTATTTTATATTTTGCGACTGCGGTCTTCTGTTTTTTTGTTGCTCCCTTTCCAGTCCTCCTTTTTTTCTCTCCCAATTACTAGAGGGTACTAAATCAAGGAAAGAAATGAGAATTTCATAACTCTCTCCCTCCCTCTATCACGTTTTCCATTACATTTCTGTGTTTCTCTGTTTATTTATCACAACGTTTTTATTTACATCCAATATTAAAATCGTTGGCCAATGTCTTTCTTTTGTGTGTCAAACTTCTTTTTCTTTACTTTAGAAGCACTGTTCTTTGGGAAATCCAACTAGTCTGCTCTCTCTTTACCCGTGTCCATTTCTTACGCACTAGACAAGGGTTAAAAAACACAAGACCGAAGCCTCATCATTCTCCGGTCTACTTCTCAGTAACTTGCTTTTAACTGCTTATGACCGCAGAGTATAATTCCCTCCTATGGTTTTGGATCTTTGTAGGCTCTTCCTGGATTTCCTTTGTACGAGCCGTGAGCTTCTGTCCTTTGCCTCTCGGGTTTTCCTCGTTTCCGCATACAGCTATCCGTCACGTCACGTAGTTTTGCTTTTGTTAAACTCGGCTGCCCCTTCACGTCATCACATTGGACTATTTCTTACCTTTTGCCTCTACCATTTGACATCATTTCTACAATCAGACCAGGGACTCACTAGTGTGTTTGTTCTAGGTCACCTATTTTGGACATATTTTAGAGAACTCATAACACCTGTAGGTTTTGAAACTGGCACCTCTTTCATGATTTCCATGAACCCTCGGTGGGGGACTTGCTTACCCATGTGGGTAGACACTGTTTCTTGTAAATTTGGCAACCAGCATGGATATATATTTGGATGATTAACAACCCCAATAGATGTGACACATACACAAAGGGTGATGTAATTTGGGGATCCTGTATTTGATAGTGATTTGAATATAACAATGTATTGTTCTCATCCTTTTGCTTGCAACCTACACTATCCTATCTGATAATAATTCCCCCTAGTGGTGTTGAAATGTAAAACCAGGTGAATAGGACCAGGGGAAAGGAGTCATTCCCCCTCGTTGTATTGAACTCTGAAGACAAGATACCAGAAGGAGGGAGTCATTCTCCTGGTAATCAAGGCCATGGGAAGAGAGTCATTCCCCCTGATTGAATCGAACTCTGAAGGCAAGACACCAGGAGAAGGAACTCATTCTCCTCATAACCAAGGCTATGGAACGGGAGTAATTCCCCTTAGTGGTGTTGAATTGTGAAACCAAGTGAGAAGAGACTAGGGCAAGGGAGTCATTCCCCTGGCTGTATGGAACTCTGAAAGCAAGATACCAGGAGAAAGGAATCATTCTCCATATAGCCAGGGCTAGGGAAAGGGAGCCATTGCCCTAGTGGTGTTGAATTGTGAAACCAAGTGAAAAGAGACCAGTGGAAAGGAGTCATACCCTCTGGTTGTATTGAACTCTAAAGGCAAAACACCAGGAGAAGGAAGTCATTCTCCTGATACCCAAAGCTAGGGAAGGGAGTCATTCACACGAGTGGTGTTGAATTGTGAAACCAAGTGAAAAGAGACTAGGGGAAGGGAGTCATGCCCCCTGGTTGTATGGAACTGGGAAGGCAAGTTGTCAGGTGAAGGGAGTCATTCTCCTGGTAACCAAAGCAGAAATAAATTTGGCAGTGTTCATGCCAAAGAGAAGTACTGGAACTTTGTCTTTTGTGGTGGAGGAGAATTATGACCCAGGGAAGGGAGTCATTCCCCTAAGAAGTCAAAACCTGGAAGTGAACTTTTATTCCCAGTCGAGAAGAAGGAAGTCATTCTTCTGGACCAAAGTCTACTTTAACTTTAGTTTAGTTTCAGGAGTGTGAGATAGGAGTAGGGTTTTTAACACAGAACGGTGGAATATGGATTTACACGGACATTCTGACAGAGCCCTTGGTGTTTTAGTTGAGGCAGGGAAACCCCTCATAGAAATAGGGACAGATAGGTTTTCCTTTCTTTTGGACCAAAATAAAAGTTCATAGCAACCACCACGGCACCTGTGAGTTAGTCTTCTGCTTCTGCACCCTTACTGGAGGTGCATAAAGCCTAGAGGTGTTTGACTTTTTACCCACCCAGTGACCACCTCCCTTTATTCTAGACCCCATGGCTATTGCCACCCACCTCCTGCCCCACCTTTCCCAAAACACACACCACAGGGATCCCTGAGCAATTTATGGCCTTTCTAAGAAGACATCTGAGCATTAATGGCATCATTGCCACTATTAACCACTCCTGGTGTAAACAAAAGGTCTTAACTAGGTGTGCCTTCGGTCACTTGACGTATAAGCATTATGTGTGTTCTTGCATCTGTTCCTTGCACTGAATTCCTGTTAACAACACGCCTTGGCAAAGACAATAGTTGTGGCACTTACAAAAGCCTTTGATAGGAATTTGCTAGGAACTTCAATAATATGGGTAAGTACTTACACCATTTAGTAGCTAGCCAGGTAGCACCATTAAGAAAAAATTGTTATGCACACAAAAGCCCAAACAGTTGGCTTTGCCAATGCGTGTTCTTGTCCTATTACCGGATTGCGGCATCTCTCTCTTGCAGCGTGTTTTTTATCTCCTTCAGACTGAAGTCCGGGATACATGATCTCTGAGCTACACCTCTCTGCTTGCTTTCAGTGCAGAGACACACCCACTGATTGGCGTCTGGTGCTGTCGCCGAACCACTTGCGCATCTTTAATTTCGTTTCAACTCGCCAGCTGTGAAGCACTTGGTTTGGCTGCATAGACGGAGGGGCAGACCCCTGTCAATGCAGGAGATTCTGGAACAAAATAGAAACTTAATGTGGATTCGTAACGGTGTTAGAGGTGTTGCTGCAAATGATTCAACTAAACAGGCATTTGAATTTTTGAGTTGAAGCGTGTTCGTGTAACCGCCTAGAGGCGCTGTGTTTGCCTGTTTCATAGGCAAGGGAATCCGTGTTCTTAAACCTGTCTTCTTTGTTTTATTCTTAAAGACGCTTCTAGTACACAATGCTATTAATACAATCCTCGTTCATTACCGATCAATAGAAGGGGGGACAGGGGCGTGCCAAGCGTGTTGAGCCATGAGATTTGTGGGTAGTGGTTGTAGCTCGATGCTTTACGTTGAGAGTACGCAAGCATCCTGGGAAGGATTTCGTTTAAACTCTGTACTAAAACAGCTTTGAAACCCATACGCCCTGTATTCCGATCAGCGCGCAGCAATGCATGACAAGTTTGGTGTGAGATTAATTTGGGACTGGGAAGAACTGCGCAGGCCACGCTCCGGAGAGTCGCTGTGCCTTTGACTCATGCGCTGCATGTGAAGTACCCGGCTTCTGATGCGTATATCGCCCCGTGACGGATGCATGCGCTCCGCTGGCGCAGATCCAGCCGCAGACCCCAGCTCTATGCTTTGGAATCACCCTGCATTCGTGGTTCTGCCGATTGTACATTCCTGCGGCAGATGAACACTGTGCTCCCTAGAAAGCGCTGGCTCTTCCAAATGCCGGCTGTTTATTCCAGGCCCACGTAAAAACGCACAGGACAAACACCGGGAATAATGACGACAGGTGGGGGACCCCGCGCACCGCCCATCGTGCCTTTCAAACTCCCCTGAAAGGGATGATGGGCAGGGGACTAGGGTGGAGGGCGGGTGATCAGGATGAAGGGCCGGTAACAGGAATGTGGTACAGGTGATGGGGCTAAGGGTAGGTGATGAAGATGAAGAGAAGGTAACAGGAATGTGGTACAGGTGATAGGGTGAAGGGTAGGTGCGCAGGATGAAGGGCAGGTAACAGGTGATGGGGTGAAGGGTAGGTGTGCAGGATGAGGAGCAGGTAACAGGAATGTGGTACAGGTGATAGGGTGAAGGGTAGGTGATGAGGATGAAGAGCAGGTAGCAGGAATGTGGTACAGGTGATGGGGTGAAGGGTAGGTGATGAGGATGAAGGGCAGGTAGCAGGAATGTGGTAGAGGTGATGGGGTGAAGGGTAGGTGATCAGGATGAAGAGCAGGTAACAGGAATGTGGTATAGGTGATGGCGTGAAGGGTAGGTGATGAGGCTGACGGGCAGGTAACAGGAATGTGGTACAGTTGATGGGGCTAAGGGTAGGTGCGCAGGATGAAGGGCAGGTAATAGGTGATGGGGTGAAGGGTAGGTGCGCAGGATGAAGGGCAGGTAACAGGTGATGGGGTGAAGGGTAGGTGTGCAGGATAAGGAGCAGGTAACAGGAATGTGGAACAAGTGATGGGGTGAAGGGTAGGTGATGAGGATGAAGAGCAGGTAACAGGAATGTGGTACAGTTGATGGGGTGAAGGCTAGGTGATCAGGATGAAGAGCA
The DNA here is from genome assembly GCF_040938575.1 of Ambystoma mexicanum. Classification (NCBI taxonomy): domain Eukaryota; kingdom Metazoa; phylum Chordata; class Amphibia; order Caudata; family Ambystomatidae; genus Ambystoma; species Ambystoma mexicanum. The sequence goes on from NC_090926.1 coordinate 911,414,796, forward strand.
AGTAACAGGAATGTGGTACAGGTGATGGGGTGAAGGGTAGGTGATGAGGATGAAGAGCAGGTAACAGGAATTTGGTACAGGTGATGGGGTGAAGGGTAGGTGAACAGGATGAAGAGCAAGTAACAGCAATGTGGTATAGGTGATGGGGTGAAGGGTAGGTGATGAGGATGAAGAGCAGGTGTCATGATCTCTGCTTCCAAAAGGTCAGGGTTTTCCCAACTCTCTTGGAAGCAGATCCATAACCCAGGTTCCGAGTGCCAACCAGTCCCAATTGGGACCTTTTGGACCCAGTCCTGGCGCCAGTGGCACCAGGCTCATAAATATGCCCAGTCCCAGCGCTGGAAGCGCCGGGCTCATAATGCTTGGGTGGACTTACCTTCAGCAGACCATGCTGCTTACTTGCCTGCCAGTTGAGCCTCTGATCCTCTTCTGTTTGGAACTACTTTTCCTGTTGGGTGGGGCTGGAGCCACTCCCTAGATTCAGAACACTGGAACTCTTCTGGAAGGCAGGAACTCTTTTCTTACCAGGAACTCTTTTCTTACTTAGGCGTGGCTGTGGAAGGAGACACCTAAGCACTACAGGAGGCTATTTAAACCACACCCGGTGGATGAATCTTGCTTTGCGTTATTCTGCAACCTCTGCAGCAGAACGCTCATCGTGTCTTCTGCATCCGGTCCTGGGCCTAAGGAAAAAGGCTTACCATCCTGAATCCAGTCTTCAGCAACACCTATAAAGACAAGAAAGAACAGGTTAGCATTCCGGCATCTGAAAGGCAAAGGCTTACCATCCTGAATCCAGTCTTCAGCAACACGTATAAAGACAAGAAAGAACAGGTTAGCATTCCGGCATCTGAAAGGCAAAGGCTTACCTACTCTTCGTACGCTCCGGAGGCCTTCGGCGCTGCATCCCGCATCTGAAAGACAAAACAAGGTGCGTTTAAAGACATTGGGGAACTTTAATACTCACATGCCATTACTCCTTTCCACATCTAATCCAGTGGGTATTCCGGCACCCTGCAGCCGCTCCGAACTCGTACCTGCAAAATAAAAAGACAGTTAGAGCGCATAGTGAAGCAGGCAACAAGCGCTTACTTACGTGCTTCCAGGCGCTTCTATTCATCACACGGGCTCCATCTTCAACTCACTTCAGCCCGTCATCCGCCATCGCCGGAACCCTGCAAAACAAGAGACATCATTACTAAAGACTTTAAAGACATTTGAATGACTCGAAACTTACCGTTCGTGCAGTAAACGACGGACAGCAGTCCTCTGAAGTCAAGAGGCCTGCGCTACCTATCCAGTGAAGAAACTGGTTACAGCACCCTGCCCCGAGGCAGATGGAGAGCTCGGCATTCACTTACCTAAGGTGAGAGCGTTAACCTTTGGGGGTCTACAGGAGAGGAGAAGAGGAAAGAGATAGGGACACCCCAATAACCCCAGTTCATTAACCCCATATTTTCTATCTGCAGACATCTTACTCTACACGTCAGGCATACAGTGCACAGAGGTCCAGCCCAAAGAGCCAACCGGGTGCTACACATCACCTTTGAAGATACGGTAGTCGCCCAGTCAAGACCGGCGCCTCTGCGAGAATCAGGTGAGCGTTACAGAACGCAAAGCCTACCGCAAAACTCTCGCCCAGGCGCTATGGAAACCTCGGATACTGACCCCCTAGCCCGGTTACTTGGGGAACTAAGGGCAGAAGTGCATGCAGCTCGTCAGGAAACGAATGCTCTAAGAAGGGAACTAATTATTTCCAAGGAGAGAACAGACAATCTTGCTAGACAAGTGGTACAGTCACAAGCCGGACAGACCCCGTTACCCGCATCAGGGGCAAATCTTCCTTCAACATCCTCTATGAATCCAGTGCAGATCAACCTACCTGGGAATGTACCTCTGGCTCCGCCCGAACGATTTTCTGGTGACCCAAAGAGGTTTGCAGTATTTATCAATCAGTGCCAGTTGCACTTCTTATGCCGGCCAGCAGCCTTTCCAACTGATCAAGCAAAAGTAGCTTTTGTACTTTCGTACCTTAGTGGCAATGCGGCAGACTGGTCGATCCCTCTAGTTAATCAAGATGATCCTGTTCTCCATGATTTTCAAACCTTTCAGCTTAGTATGGAAAAACTGTTCGCAAGACATTCACAGGGGCAGGCCTTGGACAATGAGCTTCTTTCGTTGCGACAGGGTAATCAAGACCTTTTGGCTTATATTGCATCTTTCAATAGACTAATAGTGGAAACTCAATGGCCTGAGGACAAAAGGATTACGCTGTTTTATAGAGGTCTACGTGGAGAGCTCAAAGACGTTTTAGCCCAAGTAGTGAATCCCCCACAAGACTGTTCGGATTATATAGACTTGGTTGTTCAAATAGATCACAGGCTGCAGAACAGGAAGGCCGATCGTTCCAAGTTTGATGCTCGAGTATTTTCCAAACCGCCAACTCCTTCCAAAGGAGTAGACTCCGGGGAACCCATGCAAATAGGGGGTCTTAAAGGTCCTCTAACACAAAGGGAGCGGGAAAGGAGGAAACAGTTGCAATTATGCCTATATTGCGGAAACCCAGGGCACTTTCTTCGAGACTGTCCGGTGAAACCTGCCAAGAAGGCAGTAGGAGCTGCAGTTACCAAAGTTACAAACTCTGAGCAGGGACACGACCTCGCCCGACAAGAATAGAGGTCCTCTTGCCGAGCGTGAAAACCAGTTCCGTGACCTCGCATTTCGTGATACCTATGGTCCTCATTAGCCCTGATAATCCGGATCGATTACATGCAATTGAAGCTTACGTCGACAGCGGTGCCATCGGCAATTATGTGGATCATGAAATGGTTTTGAGGATGAATCTAACTCTTTGTCCCAAGGCTGTAAAGGACGTCATTACTACGGTGGATGGTACAGAGATAGCCTCCGGGCCAGTAACGCATACCACTCAAGAGGTGACGCTAGTAAGTCAAGATGGACACCATGAGAAGATCGTGTTCGATGTGATCAAGGCCCCTCAGTTTCAGTTTATTCTAGGAACACCTTTGTTAGAGAAACACAATCCTCTGATCGATTGGCGAGCAAGAACGGTCCAGTTTCCAGAATGTGTCTCTACTTGTCACCCTCCACCTGGTGTTGCACTGGCCGCAATTTCTTCAGAGACTCCCCAGTTACCTCCCGAATACCTAGAATACCAAGATGTTTTCCGGAAGGATCAGGCTAACTCTCTACCTCCTCATAGGTCTTATGACTGCCAGATAGACCTGATACCTGGATCTACTCCTCCTTGTAGTAGAATTTATGCCCTCACCGAGCCTGAGAACCTTCACCTTCGACAATACCTGGATCAATACCTGGCAAATGGGTTTATTCGTCCTTCCAAGTCCCCTGCTTCTTCAGCTTTGTTCTTCGTTCCAAAAAAGGAAGGAGACCTTAGAACTTGTATCGATTATCGCTCCCTGAACCAGATCACCGTTAAGAATAGATATCCGTTACCTTTGATCCCTGAACTCCTGGACCAAGTCAGAAAAGCATGCATATATACAAAGCTGGATCTTAGAGGAGCTTACCACTTGGTACGAGTAAAAGAGGGCGATGAATGGAAGACGGCCTTCCGCACCAAGTATGGGCTATTTGAATATCAGGTCATGCCCTTCGGACTTTGCAATGCCCCGGCCGCCTTTCAATATTTTATGAACGATGTCCTCAGAGAGCTCATAGATGTATGTGTTGTTGTTTACATTGACGACATCCTCGTTTATTCTTCATCGGAATCTGAACATCGGAAACACGTGAAAATGGTCCTCGAAAGATTGCGTCAACACAAACTTTTCGCTAAGTTGGAAAAATGTGTTTTCAACGTGACTGAAGTTGAATTCTTGGGATTCATATTATCACCTGGCGGAGTGCGTATGGATTCAAAGAAGGTCGATGCAGTTCTCAAATGGCCATCACCATCCTCCGTAAAAGGTGTGCAAAGCATGTTAGGCTTCGCTAACTTTTACCGCAGGTTTATCCCCGAATTCTCTCGAATAGTCCAGCCCATCACTGCCTTGTTAAAGAAAAACAAACGTTTTGAATGGTCTACCGAGGCGGAACAAGCTTTCCAGGATTTGAAGACTAAATTTATCTCTGCACCAATCTTAAAACACCCTCGCCCCGAACTCCCCTACATCGTGGAAACTGATGCTTCAAGCCTTGCCATGGGGGCAGTTCTATCACAAAAGGACCCGGTAACCAATCAGTTGCATCCCGTGGCATTTTGGTCCCGCAAATTCTCGCCTCCTGAAATCAATTACACGATTACTGACAAGGAACTTCTGGCTATCAAGTCTGCCTTTAAGGCTTGGCGGCATTATCTGCTGGGGGCCCGACACACCGTTACTGTGATTACGGATCACCGAAACCTGCAATATTTGAAGACCGCAAAAGCCCAATCCTCTAGACAACTCCGTTGGGCATTATTCTTTGCCGAGTTTGACTTCATAATTACCTATCGACCTGGTACAAAGAACGGTAAAGCCGATGCCCTTTCTCGGATGGGAGTGGAAGAACACTTGGTCAACCCTAAACCTGTACCAATCATTCCCGAACAAAGAATTCTGGGTGTAATCGCCACAGAATCCATAGAGGAAGTTAAGGATAAAGCCAGGCAACTTGTAACTCCAGCAGACATACAGAATTGGCATCTGCAGGGAAAGGACTTTGCAGTAAAGGACAACTTATTGTATTTCCAAGAACGATTATACCTACCCAGCATAGATTTACAGAAAAAAGTAATCTCTTGTTATCACGACTCTTTAATGGAAGGTCATCCCGGTATAGCCAAGACCTCAGAAAAGATCAAGCGCTACTTCTGGTGGCCGTCTTGGAAAAAAGATATCAGAGACTTTATAATGTCCTGTGGAGTATGCGCCCAAAACAAGAGTCAAAAGGAAAGACCAGCAGGCCTCTTACGCCCTATTGACATCCCACCTCGCCCTTGGCATACGCTTTCTATGGACTTCATCACCGATCTACCTCCATGCTCCGGATACAATACGATTCTAGTAATCGTGGACTTATTCTCCAAGATGGCGCATTTCATTCCGCTCAAAGGCTTGCCAACAGCAGCAACTCTGGCCCGAGAATTTCTCGAAAACATCGTCCGACTGCACGGTTTTCCTTCGGTTCTAATTTCTGATCGAGGTAGTCAATTTATTTCTCATTTTTGGCGAAGTTGCTGTCGGTCGGCTCAAATTGATGTGAGACTATCGACCAGTCACCACCCTCAGACCGACGGACAAACCGAGAGGACCAATCAAACTCTGGAACAGTATTTACGCTGCATGCTGCAACAAACTGAAAAAACTTGGAAAGATATCCTTTGGATAGCCGAGTATGCCTACAATAACTCTGTCCATTCGGGAACTGGGAAAACCCCGTTTTTTCTTTTGTACGGCAGTCACCCTCGAACCTCGGAGTTGGATCCCCTCCAAGATCTTGAAACACCAGCAGTAGACTACCTGCATTCTACAATCACCCAAGCCTTTAAGGAAGCTGTTTCTCACCTTCAAAGGGCTAAAGAACAATACAAGAAAGGAGCAGATCAACATCGGAAGGAAGCCCCTCACTATCAAGTAGGGGATCAAGTCTGGTTATCCACCAAATATCTATCTCTAAAAGGGCCACGCACATTCAACCCAAGATACCTTGGTCCCTATTCCATCACTACCATAGTAAACCCAGTAGCGGTCAAGTTGGACTTGCCCCCGCACATGAAGATACATCCGGTCTTCCACGTCTCTCTATTAAAACCCGTGCAACCTCAAACCCGACTAACCAAATCTCCAAAACCTATCCTAGTGGATGGAGAACTCGAGTTTGAAGTCAAAAGCATTCTGGACTCCAAGATCTCCAAATCTAAACTATTCTACCTAATTGACTGGAAAGGCTACGGCCCCCAAGAGAGATCCTGGGAACCTGCTGAATATGTCCACGCTCCTCGCCTAATCAAAAGATTTCACCGAACATTTCCTGACAAGCCAAAACCCCCGGAGAAGCCCGGTTTGGGAGGGGCCTTGAGGGGGGGTACTGTCATGATCTCTGCTTCCAAAAGGTCAGGGTTTTCCCAACTCTCTTGGAAGCAGATCCATAACCCAGGTTCCGAGTGCCAACCAGTCCCAATTGGGACCTTTTGGACCCAGTCCTGGCGCCAGTGGCACCAGGCTCATAAATATGCCCAGTCCCAGCGCTGGAAGCGCCGGGCTCATAATGCTTGGGTGGACTTACCTTCAGCAGACCATGCTGCTTACTTGCCTGCCAGTTGAGCCTCTGATCCTCTTCTGTTTGGAACTACTTTTCCTGTTGGGTGGGGCTGGAGCCACTCCCTAGATTCAGAACACTGGAACTCTTCTGGAAGGCAGGAACTCTTTTCTTACCAGGAACTCTTTTCTTACTTAGGCGTGGCTGTGGAAGGAGACACCTAAGCACTACAGGAGGCTATTTAAACCACACCCGCTGGATGAATCTTGCTTTGCGTTATTCTGCAACCTCTGCAGCAGAACGCTCATCGTGTCTTCTGCATCCGGTCCTGGGCCTAAGGAAAAAGGCTTACCATCCTGAATCCAGTCTTCAGCAACACCTATAAAGACAAGAAAGAACAGGTTAGCATTCCGGCATCTGAAAGGCAAAGGCTTACCATCCTGAATCCAGTCTTCAGCAACACGTATAAAGACAAGAAAGAACAGGTTAGCATTCCGGCATCTGAAAGGCAAAGGCTTACCTACTCTTCGTACGCTCCGGAGGCCTTCGGCGCTGCATCCCGCATCTGAAAGACAAAACAAGGTGCGTTTAAAGACATTGGGGAACTTTAATACTCACATGCCATTACTCCTTTCCACATCTAATCCAGTGGGTATTCCGGCACCCTGCAGCCGCTCCGAACTCGTACCTGCAAAATAAAAAGACAGTTAGAGCGCATAGTGAAGCAGGCAACAAGCGCTTACTTACGTGCTTCCAGGCGCTTCTATTCATCACACGGGCTCCATCTTCAACTCACTTCAGCCCGTCATCCGCCATCGCCGGAACCCTGCAAAACAAGAGACATCATTACTAAAGACTTTAAAGACATTTGAATGACTCGAAACTTACCGTTCGTGCAGTAAACGACGGACAGCAGTCCTCTGAAGTCAAGAGGCCTGCGCTACCTATCCAGTGAAGAAACTGGTTACAGCACCCTGCCCCGAGGAAGATGGAGAGCTCGGCATTCACTTACCTAAGGTGAGAGCGTTAACCTTTGGGGGTCTACAGGAGAGGAGAAGAGGAAAGAGATAGGGACACCCCAATAACCCCAGTTCATTAACCCCATATTTTCTATCTGCAGACATCTTACTCTACACGTCAGGCATACAGTGCACAGAGGTCCAGCCCAAAGAGCCAACCGGGTGCTACACATCACCTTTGAAGATACGGTAGTCGCCCAGTCAAGACCGGCGCCTCTGCGAGAATCAGGTGAGCGTTACAGCAGGTAACAAGAATGTGGTACAGGTGATGGGGTGAAGGGTAGGTGATCAGGATGAAGGGCAGGTAACAGGAATGCGGTACAGTTGATGGGGTGAAGGGTAGGTGATGAGGATGAAGAGCAGGTAACAGGAATGCGATACAGGTGATGGGGCGAAGGGTAGGTGATGAGGATGAAGGGCAGGTAACAGGAATGTTGTACAGGTGTTGGGTTGAAGGATAGGTGATGAGGATGAAGGGCAGGTAACAGAAATGTGATACAGTTGATGGGGTGAAGGGTAGGTGATCCTTCCTCTTAAGGGGCTCCCAAATGCTTCCACTCTGGCAAAGGTATTTCTTGAAGGCATCATACGGCTCCATGGGTTTCCTTCAGTTTTGGTCTCAGACCGAGGTACTCAATTCGTATCTAACTTCTGGAGAAAATGCTGCTCTACGGCTCAGATCTCCATCCGGCTATCCACCAGTCACTATCCCCAAACGGATGGTCAAACTGAGAGGACGAATCAGACGCTCGAGCAGTATCTGCGTTGCATGTTACACCAAGCTGAAGGAAGCTGGTTCGGCCTATTATGGATAGCTGAATATGCTTATAATATTTCCCTACACACCAGCACTGGGCAGACACCCTTTTATACCATGTATGGCAGGCACCCACGTACTTCTGAGTTGGACGTTCCTACAACCCTGGAAATGCCAGCAGTCAAAACCTTGCACACGACCATTTCTCAAACCTTTAAAAGGGCAGCTGAACACCTACTTCAAGCTAAGAATCGCCAAAAGAAGGTTGCTGATCAACACTGAGCAAATGCCCTCAACTACCAAGTGGGAGACAAAGTCTGGCTGGCGTCTAAACACGTGTCCATTAAGGGAACCCGAACTTTCCGTCCAAGATACCTGGGTCCATTCACCATCACCTCTGTGATAAATCCTGTGGCAGTCAGACTAGCTTTGCCGTCAAACATGCAGATTCATCCTGTATTCCACGTCCCTCTCCTTAAACCTGTTCAACCTGGGACCCGGGTAGCAACGCCACCGCAGCCAGTAGTAGTCGCCGGGGAGCCAGAATTCGAAGTCAAGGACATCCTAGATTCAAAGTACATCAGATCCAAATTATACTACTTAGTAGACTGGAAGGGGTATGGTCCACAAGAGAGGACATGGGAGCCTTGTGAGTACATCCATGCACCTCGCTTGCTTAAACGATTTTATCAAAACCATCCAACCAAACCAGGAGCAGAGGGAAAAGAACAGAAAAAAGGCATTAGTAAGCATTCTGCAAATCTTCGCTTATTTTTAAAGACTGTACGAGCTTCAAACGCTCACCTGGAATCCCAGCCGCTCTGGGGGAACTCTGTCTCCGGAACTTTTCATCCATCTCCAAGGGGGAAAAGACACTCCAGGTTAGCGTGGTAACATCTAGAGGTGCCGCATACCGCACTTACTCACCGCCTTTGTTCTTAATAACCGGCATCCACGCTGAAACATCACGGCACCTAAAAGACACAGAAAAAGAAGTCAGTTCAATAAAAATACGAAAGGGGTGCATCGCGCTCTCACTCACCTTCAGCGCTACTCATCTCAGCAGCACGCCGCCATCCCCGGACGCCGGCCATCATCTAAGGAAGGAAAGGAACGAAGTTAGAGAACTGTTCAAAAGACTCATTATACTTACCTGTCGGACTCTTGGCAGTGAAGTAACTAAGCAGCAACAAGCCCGTATCAATCAACACGCCCCTGCGCTGAAAGCAGGACGGAGAGAACACTATCCAAGAAAACAAGGTGAGCTGTGGATCAAAGGGAAGGCGTTGGACCCCGGGGAAGAAGGGGTTCAAACACACAGAGACAATAGGGAGTTAAACTCTACCAATCCTGTGTTTCAGGCCCAGTCTCCAGTCGAGTAGCCTCCAGGGAAGGGGTGAGGTCGTAAGAGGTCAGAACAGGCTGAGTGACATCCCCGTGGATGCCAGGTGAGCGTTACAGGTACAGGGCTTAGGGGGCTTGTCCTCCATGATAACCTGGGTGACTGGGTGGTTCTTAGCACATAAGGCAAGTGGCGAGTATAATGATACATGTTAGTTTTAGGACACAATATACTGCGACAGAGGTCTGTATTTAGTGGGGCACTCTGCGGTGGGCTGCACAGCAGGGTCACACTTCTGGTACATCAAGAGAATACCTTAGGAGGGAACAGGGTTACGTTAACAGTAATTTTCCAACAGCGGGAGTAAGAGGGCAGAAGCAGGTTTGTGGAGATGGATGAGCTACAAGTCATGGCTTGAGCCGGTTCACACACAGGACAGTGATCTCAGAGGAAGAGTAAGAAGATGCATTTTTTTATTTGTTTCAATTATCCCAGGCGCATCTGTCAGAAAAGGATTTGTGAAACTTCAGACAGTGGAAGAAAAGGTGGGGGCCATGAGCTCGATGTGCGCGGCGCTGCAGAGAGGAGAGAAGCTGTTTCGTAGTATCGGAGTGCGGCCTAGTCCAAAGATGGAGTCGAGGGCACACAAAATGGAAGCCAAGTGTATCTCGCAATAGCCCCACCTATGCTGATGTTAGCATAAGGGCAACGACGGAGGCGTCCCCGGCTAGTCCGTAAGCAAGTGGTTCATTTCGTATAGAATGTACAGGGGGGCACAAACGGCCCTCCACTCCCTCACATTCTCCCCTTTCGTTACACCTAAAGTAACAAACAAATCCTTACAGTTATTTTCATTCCGATAGTACTCTGCTTCCTGCACTGCTTCGTCCCATGCAGGCGTCCCTTTTATTGGAATCCAAGCCCTACAAACACTTCGTAAGCTCTGACCTCTTCTAGCATATTCATCAGGTGTACATGTCATGTATATTCCCCATCTCCATCTAGATCTACCCAGACCTCTCTATACCACTGTAATTCTCATGGCTCTTTGATTGTGGTGTGATATAAATTATCCACCCTATCCCCAGGATAGCGGTATACAGCTGTCAGGAGATATTTAGAGGGACCAGACTCCCCAGTTTGAATCTGTGCATCTTTCATATTTTGTACCCTTGTCGATTTGCCCATTGTTATCATCATCATTGTTGAACTAGGCATTGATTTTGCACAACATCAAATTCCCACCTGGCACACACAGAAAAATATCAACAGGAAAACGATGAGTGGGAGAACAATTTTCATCATCACGCTGAACCAAGATGATATCCAGTTAAAGATGTCATCAAACCAGTTGCTTGGCTCTATTCCTCCTTCCTTCCACATTATTTCCCGCAAATTATGCACCACCGAGATGATGTGGGAAAGGGTCCCATTGTCTGCGTCTTCAGAAGGTACACATGTACAGCAGGCACTCCCAATTTTTCAGCAAACAACGACATCCATTGTTGTAAGGAGATCCAGGATGTACCGGTTCTGCAATGTCATCAACTGCAGGGGCAGAGTTCTACCTTGATTAAATCCTTCTTTAGTGTCGTTGGCCAGTTGGATCAGCTCCCAGCAGACGATCTGCAGCTATTTGGCGTTTGTTCACGCCTGAAGTCCTGGCACCAGCAGGGAAGCAAAGAAGGTTTCAGCAGAGTTGAGGAGCTTGTATTTATCCGGAATTTCAGCCAGGACTTCTGGTGGCTTTTTGGAGATGTAGTTTGATTAACTTCTTTTTCGGGACACTCAGTCTTGTAGTTCGTTTTCAGAAAGAATGTGGTATGTGTAGGGCTCCTTTGTTGCTGGCTGGGGTGCTGCCGATCCGTCAGCTGAATTTTTCACCCCTTGGATATGGCTGTCCAGAATCAACATTAAGGCTGAATGCAGTGTGGCCATGGCACAGGTGCCTCTCCACGATGGCAGGAGATGCAGGTATGCTTGTTTGCCACATACCCAGTAAGTGTCCATTAGTGCTGCCGTCCCTTTTTTCATGTCCGAATGATAATTGTTTTGTTGCACTGTTTGTTAGAACCCATCTGTACTTTCCCTTCGCCATGGAAACAAAGTCTTTCTGTGTTTTGATGGGTTTTTCAAGAGCTGTAACCCATGTGAGCTTTGCGATGTGTTGGGACCAGATTGGAGTGCATGTCTCTTTGACCCATTGAAAGTTCTCTTCAGTTAGTCCTCGCAGTGCCTCTGCTTTACACGTGATTGTCTCATCGTGCCATTTGTTTTCTGTGAACCGTGTCCCTTTGATAACAAAAAATGGTTCCTTGAGGCAGATCCCTACTTGCGGCTTACTCGTGCAGGTTTTTTCATTCTGCAGCATTTCTATTGTAACTGTGTGACTGGAAGGTGCTTTGAATCCTACACAATACTAAATGAACCAAACACTGGGTATCCGACATGGGCACTTCTTGGGGTATAAGAACTTTGCCCGTGCCAGAGGCATGAGGAATGAGAGAGCAAACGTAACAGCTCTCATTCGTTGCTTGTTTAGCTGTTGCGCTCATGTCTGAGTACCATTTGTTAGACTGATCCAGGTGGTGGGGGTCTTTGATCTCGTCTAATCCCAGGCCATGGTATGCATCATAGCCCTTCCCTCATATCCCCCTTTTTCGCCTCCTGCTCCCCCCTTAACCATTATGTAGCATTTTTACTCTCTGGTATTTTATAGGAAAAATGTTTGCCCATGTTTCATCACTCTGTTCATTAGTATTTTGCCAGGGCTGTGGTACTTAAGGATCTTGGGTGGTTGGGACATTAGGACTAAAGTGCCTATCAGTACAATGTGAGGTAGGTTCTTTGGCTGCATGTGTGCTTGCATATGGCAAGTCAGGTGTACCAAACAGGGAATAATCACCATCATAATCATTGGTTTCATCATCAATATTGTACCCCATAGCAGCATATGTAAGAACAGGGGTTTTGACAGTTTGGTTTTTATACAACGTCATAAGGTTAGCATTCAGGAGGCATTTTGTGACCAAATGGTCTTAACTCCGGCCCATATAAGGCTTGATCCTTCTTGTATCAGGTGTACCCCACCCTCCCCTCTTTCATATCACCCAATATAAAAGACAAGCTCCAACAAAGGTCAAGGAAAAACAACATTACAGAAAATACTATTGCAACGAAGTACAGGTCGCAATCATAACAGTAGTTTCTATTAACTCTATTATCTAAATTGGAGTCGTTTGTGAGGGCCCTCCTCTCCGTCATAATTCCTCTCCTTCATATTTCCACCTCAAGGGGCGATATAAAAGTGTTAAGTACACAAAAACAGTATATATATATATTCTTTTTCCATTAGATCACACACATCAGCATTTCAGCATTTACATATTTTTCCACCAGTAATCGTTTAGTAGTTATAAAAAACGTTTTGATAGGCGTTAAGCGAATTTATCTGAAATTTACTTTTTATTTTTACTCTTTTAACTCGCAGTAAAATAGAGGAAGATAAAGAGAAATCTAAGTAGACAGAAAGAAAGAAAAAGAGAGAGAGGGAGAGAGTACATGATCATTTAAAACATTTATATGTACATTTCTCATGTTTGCTTTTGCATGCACTTTTCAGTTTGTTTATTCCCTTTTTTCTCATTTGTGCCCTATGTTCCTTTTCTCTATATTAGGGGATAGCAGCATCTTGGCTCTGTTGCTGTTCACCTTGGGGTGTTGTACTATCGTGTGCCCTTCTCACATCAGAAAGATGCACCCAGTATTTTAACCCCTTAACTTTCACTGCGTGCAATAAATCACTTCGTAAGGGCGATGAAATCGCAGGGAGTTCCTTCTCTGCACTAAACTGTGCACATGTACATTCTCTCCTGGCATTAGCTGTCCTGTGGGGCTATCTTGTGCTGGCGTTGTTGTATATGTCTCACTGTCTTGTGTGAAAGGGGGTGCTATTTGCTTTGCTATACTTCGCATTGCACGTGTCAATTGGGTAAGGTATTTCTTAAATTCGCCCCCTGGCACTGTGGCAGCTCTGTGAGCGTCTGTGAGCATCTGAAGCTCTTCTGACTGGAGATAGCGGCATTTGTATGCGCCGTCCCGTCACTATTTTGTGCAGGCTCAGATGGTGATCCTTACTTGGTTGTGTCCTGAGTTGGAACAGTACTAGAGGCAAGTAATACACCCAGTTCTTTTTAAGTGTGTGGCATAGTTTGGACAATTTACTCTTCAGATGGCCGTTGAGTTTTTCTACCATTCCGTTAGCTTGCAGGTGATAAATCGAACACAGTTTATGTTTCACCCCTAACAAGGAAGTTACTTCTTTGAAGAGTTTGTTTACAAAATGGGTGCCATTATCTGACCTGATCACATCGCATATGCCCCACCTAGATAATACCTCTCTCACCAAAAATGTTGCTGCACCCTTGGCATCTGGGTGTGCACAGGGTCCACCTTCCACCCACCGTGAAAAAGGGCATACTATTACAATGAGGTATCTCGCCCTGTTACATCTTTCTCCCATATCGGCATCGTCTATATGGTGCTCCCTGAATGGCCTTACAGGGTGTGGCAGTGTTCCTCATAATGTTTTGAGTGTCATACCTGAACTGTATGTTTGGCATGTTGTGTTCTCTATTGTAAATTTTGACAAATGTTCTTTTAAATTGGGGACAAACCACTCTTCTTGAATATCTGCTGCAATATGTTGCTTGGTTACATGCGTTGGAAAATGTAGTTGTTGAAATGCAATCTGTAATAACTCTATGGGCATTACTACCTTTCCTGTCATTTCCTGTCGCAATATTAAATCTGTTGGCGATTATTTGCACCCTCTTTTTTCCCCATAATTCTTTCTCTTCAGGGGGTGAACGTCGTTGTAACTCTATTATCTCTAGTATGGGTATGCAGTTATACCCTTCCTTTTGCGCTTCTTGGGTGGGTGTTTTCACAATGCATTCTAACGGTTGAGGGATGTTAAAGTATGCTGCTTCTTTCGTGGTGGCATCCGCTGATGCGTTTCCGAGTGGGATCGCATCCGTGTTGTTGGTGTGTGCTTGGCACTTTACCAAGGCTACCACTGATGGTTCTGCTGGTGCCTCAATCAAATCATTCAATAGTGCTGCATGTTATACAGGCAAGCCATCTGTCCTTCTAAACCCTCTTCTTCGCCATCGTGACAACCCAGAATGCACTGTCATCGTCACGTATGCCGAGTCAGAATAAATTGTCACTGCACATCCTTTAGCTGTATGTAATGCCTCAATTAGTGCAATCAATTCCGCTGCTTGTGCTGAATAGTGGGTGCTTTTCTGCACTATTACTTCGTACTCTTCCCCTTCTATTCTCACTACAACTGCACCTACATGTTTTTCTCCTGTCTCACTGTCAATTGACGCTGACCCATCCACAAAGTATATCTCCCCCCCCTTCGAGGGCATTTTCTCTTGCTTTTAGAATGTCATTTTCTTCTCCCTCATATGTAGCACAATCATGTGCTTGCATATCTTCTACGGTGCATGGCTCTGTAATGAATGTGGCGGGGTTTACAGTTTTGCATCTAACCACCTGGATGTTTGGGCTGGATATTATGATCTCATATGCTGTTGATCTTTGTGTTGTAAGTGTCGATTTGGACCTCTCCAAAATGGCAAACAGTGAGTGCTCCGCATACAGTGTCACGGAACAACCCATCACAATGGTGGTGCTTTTCTCCATCACGAAGGCCACTGTTGTGAGAGCTTGATCGCACGCAGAGTGGCCCTGCATCACTGAGTATAACGTGCTGCTGTAGTAGGCCAATGGCTTGTGGCCTAGTGATGTTTTCTGTGTTAAAACTGCTGTCATCAATATTCCATTGCAGTGTGAAAAGAGGTAGAACTCCCGGTCATAATCAGGGTTCGCTGAAACTGGCACGTGTGTGGTGAGGTCTTCCAATTTAAACTATTGTGTCATCATTTCTGCGGTCCATTTTATTGGGGCACTGTTCTTTTGTGCTTCTTTTAACCCTTGAAATAACAGGCATGTATAGGCAAAATAGTCCAGTATCCATGCACGGCAATAATTACATATGTCAAGAAATTTCTGCATGTCCTTCATTGTCTTGGGTACTATTGCGTGACGTATTGCTGCTGCTCTGTCCGGTATAATTCTTTTACCATCTTTTGAAATCAACTGTCCCAGGTATAATACCTCTGCTAGGCAGTATTGAAGTTTTCCCTTATCCACCTTGTATCCCTTTGTAGCTAGTAAATTTAGCAATGTTATGGAATCTGCTCTGCACTGTTCCTCACTCTCAATGCAGATGAGGAGATCATCCACGTATTGGATTATCATGCTTTTTACATCCATATTACCTTGGTCTTCATGTAAAATCCTACTGAAAATACTGGGGCTCTCACAGTATCCTTGTGGCAATCTACAATGTTCATATCTGTTTCCGCCCAAGGTGAATGCCATGAAATACTGACAACTGGGGTCAAGTGGCATTGAGAAAAAGCCGTTTTTCAAATCTACAGCGTGAAGCACGTTGCTTTCTTTGAAATACTACACAAAATGGACGCCGGGTTAGACACTAAAGGGAATTCTTTTTTGTATGACATCATTAAGTGGGTGGGGGTCCTGTATCATTCTCCAAGCCCCGCCCCTTGCTTTCTTGATTGGATAAATCGCTGTGTTACACAGTGAATTTGATGGCACTATTATACCTTGTTGTAATAATGCATTCATAGTTTATTTTATTCCTTCCTCTGCCTCTCTTGATAATGGGTATTGTTTCACTCTAGGCGGAATTGCACCTCATTTCAGTTTTATTTTTATGGGTGTGACCTCTTTTCAAAAACCCTACATCGTGTGGGCCTGTTGTCCATAATTCTGGCAGTACCTTTTCCATATCTTCATCGAATATAGTGGGTGGTGCACTGACACTGGCCATGAGGGGTTGTTTATTTCTCTGTGCTGATCCATTATGCCACATGGTACACTTGTTTTCATTATTATTTCCCCATCAGTATCACTGTCTGTGAATAACTCTTTGTCAGTCAAATCACGCAAAGCTATGTTTGGATCTATGCACAACACTGTTCTCCATTCGCATCCATGTGTGTCCAGTCCTATTACTGCGATGCATTTGCTTGAAACCTGTACCCCTTCCAAATCAATAGACAAGATCATGCCGGGTACAACATCTGAGTTTATAATGGGGCGGAACACAAAATCAGATGGCACTCTCCATTCCTTTCGTGTTATCTCGGGCACCACTCTAGCAAGGACCCGTATCCCATAAATGAACATGTCAATATCTATGGGCACTCCCCTGGAGTGGAGCATACTATCCCTCTTTCTGTAAAGGAAATGGTCATATTCAATTTACTTAAGAGATCCCTCCCTAACAAATTTATAGGCGAGTCTTCATGATATAGTAGAGTTGCTCGTGTTTCCAAATTTTTTCCTGAAAGCGGGAACCGGCATTCCATGAGGCACGATTTTTCAGCTCCCGAGTCCACCATGAAGATGAACTGTTTGTTGCCTATCTCCGCACCCACCAGTGGATCCTCTTCTGGACGTAGGGTAGTTGATAGGGCTGGAAATGCAAGTGCTTTCTGTGGGCTGTCCTAATCTGGGTATGTGTCTGTTCCGGGGACTGAAAAGACATAGGGCCTCATTACGACCCAGGCGGTAAGGGGTTAACGGCGCCGTAAAAGGTGTTGGCGCCGTTAAATCCTTACCACCTAATTACGAGGTCCCTTTGCGGGTCCCCACCTTAACGGCTGGTTTTACCAGCCGTTAAGGAAGGAACCCGCAAAGGGACTTTCGAGGTAATTACGATACCGCAATTTGCGGTACCGTAACTACCACCTTCCCCGTTTCCATTGAGCCCTATGGGGGCAAAAATGGGAATGGGGAAGGGCCAATGGTGAATGGGGAATTACCACCCTGCCAACCTTGGAATGGGCTGGTAATTCCACCATTCACCATGGCAGAGTTGGTAAAATACCGGCGGCAACCATGGTGCTACTAGCACCATAGTTACCGCCTGGGTCGTAATGAGGCCCATAGTCTCCAACCATGGCTGTGCCGCGAAACAGGGCCGGTGCACCATATGCAGTTGTTAGCAAATTAATTTACAGTTAATTTTGCATGCATATGGGTGAGCAAAATGTTTGCCTGCATAGCAAACAGTGTGGAATCCACACTAGAATCCGCTTCTGCCCGTTCTGCGAAATCCGCATTACGGTTCCACTGACACTGAAAAGTCCCCTGTTTTTTGTGGTTTTGCACAGCCCATGGTGTTAGGTTCCCATGTTAACTTGATGTAGTGAATTTAGAAACTTTGCATGAGTCTTTTTTTGTCGATCCATTCAAGTTTCGTGCAGCGACATGAGAAACTTTATGCAGGTTTTTCAAACCATCCTAATTTCGCACAGTGCCACACAAAACTTTCTGTGGTTTTTTGATTCATGGTAAGTTCGTGCAGTGACACAAGAAACTTAATGCATGTCTTTTTTAGATCCGTACCAGTTTTGCTTTGCGGCACAAGAAACGTTGCCTTTTGTTTTGAATTGTGGTATGGTCACGCAGCAGCATGAGAAACTTTGTGCTACTCTTTTCGGTTCATGCTAGGTTTGCGCAGCAGCATGAGAAACTTTGCGCGGCTCATTTAGGTTTGCGCAACGGCATGAGAAATATTTTTCTGCTCTTTTCGATACGCAGGAGTGGCTGAACCGTGCATTAGGGTAAAATGTATTGAAATCATACAGATTTCACTTCTGTGGCTGGAGGAGCAGAATTGATCAATTTTGTCTTGCCCTATTAACGTGCATATTTGAAAGCTTTCATTTTGTGTGCAGCAAACTTCGTAAAACTGTACATTAAAAGATAAAATGTGCCCTTCTTTAGAATAATCACCAAACAGTACACCTGTTTGTAATTGGCTTTGAATTTTGAATTCACTTTAACTATTTTTGCACAGACTCCTTTCGATTTTGAGGTGTAAAAGCAGGTCGAATTCATTGAAATTTAGAACATTTGAGTTTTGCTTGAACCAATTTGAGCACCCTAATTAACTGCCTCCATAAAATAACTCCTCTTTCATTAATCTTCTGGTGAACTCTTGCATTTGATTTTATTTCTGGGAACTGGCAATACTCTTTATACATAAGGTGGTCAGTGTATTCCATCTCTGAGTAGAGGTTCCGGATGATAAATTGTCCTGCAACTACATGCATAACCCAGGTCATGTCCTTGATGTGCTTTTTACAAAGAATTCTACACTTTAGAAGATATTACTCTTTCCCAAAGTATCATGATGGCATGTTCTTTTGGCTGTCTACCTCTTTGCCATCAATCCTGCTGGTTCAGCAAGGTGCCTTGCCAGAACAAGGTGTTTTGTTTTTTGTTGTACACAGTGCATTGAGGGTATGAATGTAGGGCTGAGACGAAGCACGTGATCTTGTCAGGGCCTGTCAGGGCCTGCTATTAACATTTGGCCATTGATAAACATCTATGCAATCACTGGGGATGGCCAGAGGAAAGAAATTGAGGCTACCAGTTCAGACTCCTGCCTGTGTGATAAAAAAGTGTAATTGTGTTTAGAAGTAGTGTTAGTTATTATACAATATATTTGTCTCTTTCTACTAAACTCCATCACAAAACATTTGTGAAATGCAGTCCACCAGGAATGGACGTCATAAAGTTTTTGGTCCATTAGCATGAGTAGGCAGATCTCCTCATTGGCCAGCCGGGTGCAGTACACCCTGGACATTTAGGATATGAGGAGGGGTTCTGAGTGCAGACCCTCATATCACCCATAGGTCCGAATCGAAACATACCCAGAGCCAAGAATCCAGAGAAGCAAAGCCGATGCAAGGTCCATCCAGAACCATGCAGAGAAGGTTTGGCACCCTGAGCCCTCTGTTGTCTCGGTAGGTCCCTGCATTGCGCTCAATCTCCGAAAACCCGCAAAGCTGCTTGAGACCCTTGGAGTGGTGGGACCAATCACTCTCGAAGTCTCGTCTGTGCCCTGCAAATGAGCTTTCTCTGAAGTGTCCCTGGGCCACCCAGTGGACTGACCAGCTTGTACCTTGGCACTCATGCTGGAGCGTTGCTGCATCGAGGTCCGATCAAGCTTTGGGGAAAATCTTGTCCCCACTTCAAAGCGCTTTCATACTGAATTTCCGGGTCCCAGCTGCTTTGGGTTGCAAGATAGAAGCGTGTGTCAGTCCGCAAGACCTGGGTGCCCCTGTGTCACTGTGCGACAGAGATGGTCACTGCTGGTGGCTTTCCAGCCGTTCTTCAAGTGTCCTGAGGCCAGGTGCATCTGCACCCGCAGCGCCTGTGGATCTTGAAGTGTAACCAAGAAGGGGATTTTGTACTCCAGACGACCTTCAAACCTGTCAAGTTTGACCAAAGTGTGAGCTAAGGGCAGTCATTACTTATACCACTCACCGGTGGCCACTTGCTCATCCAACTCACTTTTACGCATGAAGGATCACTTGTGGTCCTTGCTTTGGCTTTGGGTAGCCACTGCTTCGTATAGCCGTCTGAATGTTAGGGATTGCTTTGTTCTCCACAGGAGATCCTCCTCTGACTCTCGGATACGAATTTGCACACTACAGTTTACTCTTCTAACTTTTCCTCCTCCTTGAAGTTTGTAAATTTTTACTTTACGCATCGCTGAACGCTTTTACGCACAAACAGAACATTGAGCACAAGGCTCCAATCTTCGTAGGGCTGGACGTCTGAAGTTAGGGATATCCATTTCTGGAGTTGGCCATTGTGATAAAGTTTGTTTGCTTTCCCTCCTCACAGGTTTTGACGGGAATCCGCACTTAACTGCATTGACCGAAAGTGACTGTATATATTTTCCATAATGTGTGTTTAAGTGGTACTATTATAGTGTTTTTCATTATTCATTTGTGTTTGTTCTGGGCCTGATAAATTGTGGAAAGAAGAATCATTTTAGCTGGTGGACACCTCAATGGCCAAGTCTACAACAAAGTCATATGAACAGGTTGGCAGGAGGTTCAGGAAAGTGGGGTCCGGGAAAGCCTTGGATGAGGTTTGGATATATCTGAGAAGTGGTAGTGAAGTTTCTAGTGGTGTTCATAGGCAGAAACCTATCACCAGCGATTAGTAGGGATTGTGTTCTATTGGGAATGGTTTTGGGCTATGAGCCCTCAGTAGGTGAAATGGGAAATGGAGGGTAGAAGAATGGGTCAGAAAAAGGAGCAAGCTGAAGGATTGGGGAAGAGTGGACTAATGGGCACGGCCAATAGGTGATGTCATTAAAGTTGGCAATGCTATTTATTAAAAGCCATGTTCACTATCTGGGTTTTTTGGTGCTTTAGAGTTTCTGAGTTGGTAGACAGAGTGGGGGAGCCTGGTTTGTAAGTACAAGGTATTGAATGGAACAGTGGTGCGGTACGCCGATGATCAAACGGAGCAAAATCCATCAAAGAAGTAAAAGAAGTAAAAGTAAAAGGGCGGGAGAGCATCAGCTTTAACCAGGTGCAAAGGTGTCAAGGAGATGCTGTGCATACACATACATGGGGGTGGGAAGCGAAGGACGTTGTTAGCTGTAATACAGACAGGGGTGGATGCAGTGGGTAAGAACACTTTACACTTTGGTACATACTCATTCTGCATTGATCAGTGCCAGAGGGGGCCAGTCTTGGTTTGGTAGGCAGGAAGGGTTATGCTATGGGATTTGGACAGCAAGAGGAGGGGTTGTGAGAGTCTTAATACATGTTTTCATCCATTTCATTGCCAGTGGTGCCGAAGAAATTTGGCTCTGTGGATATTCAATTGAGAAATGGGCTGGCAACCAATCGGAAACCAGGACATAGGGGAAGCAGCTTGGGTGAAGTGGAATTCGCATGGTTAGAGTTCGGAGTAATTAGGGGGCCATTTTTTGCTGGTGCTCTTTGAAACTGGGGTAGCAGAAGAATGTGGATTTGCTAATCATTCACTTGGGAGAGAATGACTTTGTTCAATCAACTGGGTTAGACGTTATAAACATTATGATGAAGGAGCTGGCGATTATGACATGGTTGTGGCCGTATACTAAGATCATGTGGATCCAGTTGTCTCTTTGGCAGGTTTGGATAGGAGCAAATAAGCCAGCGACAATCGGCAAAGTTAGACAAGAGATAATCAGGAGGTGTCCCGTCTTTGCAGAGCAGCAGACATTGGTGTGGCTAGGCACAAAACCATCCTATTGGTAAGGCCTGCATATTTCAGGAAGGATGGAGTTCACTTATAATTTATAGGAACCGAGACGTATTTGATGAATCTGTTGGAAATTGTAAATGACTTTATGAAAGGATTGGTTGAAGGAATGTAATAGGACAAGCGGACAAAATCTGGGGAGGGTCTGACTGAGGGCTTGATGGGAAACTCAAGGAAACCTAAGCAAGCATGAGCTTAAAAGGTTCAACGATGAAAGTTTGGGTTGTTAAGTAGAAGAGAAAAGAAAAGAAGGGTGCCTGTTCTTAGAGCGGGCAGGTTCCAAATAGAAGGAAAGAAATGCATTAATGGGACTACATAAAAGTGCAAATAGAAAACAGAAGACTGGGAGAAGCCAGCAGGGTAAAAGAAAGTGCCAATGTATTTAGGGTGTGGTTGGGGCGAGGAGGTGAGCGAAAACAAAAAGAGTTGAATGGAAATAATATCTGTAAATTGCAAGGATAGATGGTACAAATGCGTTTAATATGATTCTTAAGGGCCCAGTCCTGAATAAAGTAATACTTCGTTAAAAGAAATGAGATTTTGATGGGATTTCTTTAAAAGCTACACCCCACCCTGGGGACTGAGAGACCTACGCTGTGGAGGTCTTGACAATTTCCATGCCAGACTTCTGCAGGGAAGTATTATATATGTTTCAGTCCCTACTAAGGTGAAAGATCGCCTCAAAAAATCCCCAAATGTGGCAGGGAGACTGGTGCATACGGGATGCAACTGTGATCCACTTTATGATGTCAGATAGGCTCTACATCAGCTCCCAGTAAAGCCTAACATTGACCTTCAGCTGCACAAAATTATGATTCACAAATTCCACTATTATACGGTTATCGAAGTGAATAATTGTGAATAATTATTACCCATCCTCCGTGTTTTATCCATAGAATGCAGAGTTTCATAGATCCCTCCTAGAAAAGGATTATGTTAGGCTGTGGTAGCTGTCTGACATGGGGTGTAATTCTTTGGAACAGATTTTCCCTGGAACTTTGTTTTGAACCCTACCAAGTATCCTTAACAGCCTTGTTTCAATAATTTCTCTGCCTCATGTCCACTTGGCAGATTCTAAGTTGCTTGGCACTTCAAGACATTGTTTGCGGTAAGGAGTGTGCCATACAAATCCGTTTAGGCACTCACCAAAAGTTGTCATTGTCACTATACAGATAAATAAATAAGTATAATGGAAGACAGGCAGAACATCTCCAATTGTGTACATTTGAGTCACGATGGTAAATGTCCAACTTTTTCGACAACTCACGGTATTAGGGAAAACAATTACTAATTGAGATTTAATCACGGCTCGAGCAGTAATTCCTAAGCCAGTCCTTTGTGGCCGAAATAACTGAAGTGTGACTTCCTGGAGAGTAACTTATCCACCATCTGCTACCATTAGTCACCCAAATTCATCCATACTTCAATGGAACAGCAAAAACCTGTGTGCTCTAGTGCAGTCCCGGATCGATTACAGCAAGGCATAGGTGCCAACTGGCAATTACAGGCAGAGCAAACAATAATCCATCGGTAGAGCCAAGGAACACACCTGGCTTGAGCCAAACACAGGATGAGCAGGCAACAGACCCCATACCTGGTGTCCTTGCTTTCTACTCCACAACACAGCCTTTCCTTCATGGTAGTCTACTTCCCAGTGCACCACAACAGAAAATCCATTCCTGCGATCCTGTCTCTCCACCCCCAGCACAAAACCCATACCTGTGACCTGCCTCCACACTCCCTGCAAAACCAATACATGGTGTACTTAGTTTGGTCAACAGAAAACACATCCCTGGACAATCATTCACAGTTGACAGACACAGCACAGAGATATAAAATGATTTGGCAAGGAACACCCACTTGAGCTAAGAGGTAAAACTTGGATTTTAGCCAAGTCTGTATGTTAGACACAAGGCATCCTATCTGTTCAGAGCCAGCTGTAACAATTAATTATATATGGAGTCAAAGAGTTAAAATAATACTCGTTTCTAAAGAGGTGACTTCAAAAGTACACAAATCACATTGGCAACTAAGAGTGGCTGCAGCCAATGACGGGGCCTGAAACGTGGATTGTATCTGTCACTATAACCCTGCCTTCCATCCTCCCCACCTCAGTCTCCCCCTCCTTTCCACCCTGACCCACGCCCTGTGTTGCCCTCCGTCCCTCGCCTCCACCCCTTAGTCCCCAGGTCTAGGCAGTCCTCCCCTGCCTTCCACTTACCTGTTTATGCCACCTGTCATTGTCCCCGCCACTACCAGTCTAGCACCCTCACAGCAGTGAAAACAATAAAGGGACTCACTCCCTTTACTTGTTCATCCACCGGCCATCTTGTTGTTTCGATTTTTTACAGGAGATTGGGCACACGCAAAATGCGCTCCCCCATTTACTTTAAAAGAAAAACCTATTGGCACCCTGATGGAAGCCCTGGGCTTTACTAGCATTAATGACCCTGAGTCGGGAAAGGCTGGGCTCTAAACAGCCCTGAACCCTCCCCAAGGCACTTCAATTGCGATTACCTGTGCTTCAGCTGGCGGGCCATTATTTGCCCAGGGTATCCCAGGGCTATTAATTATACATTATAAACCAACTTGAAAAATGTCTAACTTCTTATTTTAAGCAAAGAGCATAGAATGGAACTTTGTCACCACATTCTGAATAGAAGTCTATGAGTGCGATAATGCAGCTTTACTTTATAATAATTACCAACACACAGCAAAACAAAAAAAACGGAATGACCTGGTCACCTGCACGTAGTTATAGTTTGACAACGGCAATCAGCATGTTATTACGTTTGATGTGAAGAATATGAGAAGTTTCACAAAAAGCAGACACTTTCTGAACACGACAAACAAGCCTGCAAATGAACAAGGCCGTTTAAAAAGAGGGTTTTGTTTTGTGACTGTCTTTGTATAAGGCGCAGATGTGGGAGTGAAGTGGGTCTGTGGGGGAGAAGCATTCAGGTACAAGTGTGTTCATTCAATTCTTATCAGATATTGTTGATACTTGCAGGGTTTGCTGCAGACAATGATTACATCCTGTTCCACACTCCATGGAGCTGTGTGCCTGCACGGCTTGTCTTTTAAAGGTGCTGCAAAGTTGAGATGTGTTAGATTCTCAAGGCCCTGCCAGGCACCTTGCGTTGCCTGTCTCTTTGCCGGCATTTCTTCTCATGATGACTCTAGCTGGCTGTGGACATTGCAAGGCCCACCGGGCTGAGGTTCTGTGCTTGGGGGCAACACAGAAAATCAGGCAGATGCTGTTCCCTCTACCCAGTTAAACACTCCTGGGGGAGCAGACAAAGCTTGTCTCGTGTTTCCCGGGCCAATGATCGAAGTTCGTGTTGAGCTCGGGACAGCAACCTGGCCCGAGCCGGGATGAGCCCCACCTGGCCTTTCCATGTCTCCTGGCCCCGTCTCAGCAGAGTCATCTTAAACCAGTCAGCAGGAACTATGCATGCTTTTTCAATGTGAAGGATGGTCCAACAAACCCACCATGCAAACTACTACTGCAATGATTCCACTGTGTACCATGTCATGCAAGAGAAGGCTATCCAGTCCTGTGTTTTTCCCTTTGCATTCTGAGATTAATATTTCTGAAATTATAATGTGAAAAGAGAAACTACACGTCCAGGCTGCAAAGGGAAACAGCAGGATAATATGGGCTTTTCACACACGAGTGTCCTGGTCATGGTGGGAATTACGCCATTGTATAAAGTGGACTCTGATGACTTAGAGTCCTTGGTAATTGCGTGCTGGGAAATGCATGGTATCAGAACTCCTTCTCATGGTCCAGGATTCCTAATAGAAAAGCAAAACTATGAGTCTCGGAACATAGAGAATAAAATAGGATGGGATGAACATCTCCAGAATTACCTGGGACATGTTGGCCACATTAAGGCTACCTGGCTGTGCTCACACAATCTTGTCTTTCCTACCCACTGTCTTTACTCTCTTTGTCAGAATATCCTAACAAACATAAGGAGTCATTGTGAATTAGGTGCCTGTTTTTAACATATAGCCACTGTAATTATGGCTCATGGGGAACTACTGGATAATAGAGTGCTGAAAATCTGCATTTTTTTTTACCACAGTATGTACAACATTTTTGTCTTTTACCTGAACTTCAAACTAAGGGACAAATATATGGGTGTACGACCAAAAGGAGTGATAATGTGTGCAGCTTAGATGCCACATTCTCACCTACTTTATACATAATGCACTGAAGCATAGGCGTAATTTTAGGGGGCACGGGGGTGTTTGTCCCCCCCAACTTTCATGGCACACCATTTTGTCCCAATTCATTTGGCTGGGGCACCTTTTCTTCAGATGTCATGCCCCCCCAACATTTTCAGCAAAGTTACGCCACTGCACTGAAGGGTCAGGGTGACGGCTGCTCTGGGGCCGACTGCGACTGTCTGACAGTGCTGGGAGGGGCCGCTCCACCTCCGACTTCGCAGCGCATGTTACACTATCTGACTTCTTGCCACATATCAGACACAACAGTATTTTCCCAAAGTGCTTTGCCAGCTCGTTTTAGAAGATTGATGTTTTGAGTCATCACCACCAATTTATCTTCTGTGAATGAGTCACCTTTTAATGAGATAATTTATTCTGTAGATGTCCCTGATGAAGGACGAGGACATGTCTGAAATGCATTGGACACGGAATTGATAAACATTTGGTCTTTGGCTCGTTCGTTGTTTTAATGTGTGTATGACGTGTGCGTGCGCGTTGGATGTGTATGTATGTCTGTGCATTTGAATAGTGTGTATGTATGTATGTATGGGTCCGAGTGCATGTGTCGCTGTGTGATTGAGAATGCACTGCATGTGAATGTTCTTGGTGGGAGCACGTGCAGAGAATGCATTGGGAATGTGAGAGAAGGTGTATGATTGACTGGTGTGCGAACGTGTATGAATGTGATTGTGTGTGTCAATGTTCTTGGGTGGTGCCCGTGTGGCAATGGCAGCGTTAATGTTCTGGGTTTGTGTGTGAGTGAAGAAGAGAAAAGGTGTATAGGTAAGTGATTGGTGGGTAAATAGGTATTCATGTTACTGAATGTGTGAATGTTCTGGGTGAGTGCCCGTTTGGCAAATGCAGAGTGAATGTTCTGCATGTGTGATTGATTGTAAGAGACGGTGCATGGGTGAGTGACTGATGGGTGAATGGGTGTGCATGTCATTAAGTGTGAATGTTCTGGGTGGGTGCCCATGTGAAGAATGGGTGCAGAAGTGGGTGAATGTGAGAGAAGCATGGATGGAGGGGTCCCCCATATTTTGTGCTATTCCACTGCTTCCATGCATGTTGAGTCATGGTCCAGCAGAAATATGAAGCACTGCTGTACGAAATGCATTTTCAATTTTTTTTAAAACCGTATATAAATGCATTTGAAAAACATGGCAGGCATTCTTTCTGAAATTCAGCATGGGTATTGGTTAGGGTGACCAGACGTCCCGGTTTTGCCGGGACTCTCCACGGATTGGGGGGTCTGTCCCCCTTTCTCAAGATTATTTTTCCATTGGAAACTGCAGTGGTCCCGGTTTTTGGTAGTAGGTCTTCATAGCTGGCAGGCAGGAACGCACAATCTCCTACAGAAGAAATGCTGCGTTTTATGAATTTAGATAGTTTGTGATAAATTAATTATAATATGTGTTTATTCCACCAGTAGCACTTAAACCTCCTTCTCGTCCAACTACTGAAGTGTAGTGCCTTGGAAGCCACATTCAACAGGTAGTCCTACTTTTATGTTAGCTGAGTGAGGAACTTCTTGAGTGGGGATCTCATAAGGTGTACTCTCGCGACCCGTATGTCAGTGCTATTGAGGTTAGCAATGGTTGTTTTATTTTATTCTTGTGTCGCAAGGGTGTAGGTCAACACGGAGACATAGAGTCCCTCAGCTCGGTTTGTAAAGTAAGCAGTAGTTTGTTTGTGCCTACACCTCTTTGCGCCAAATTTCTGATCTGAATGAATCAAAGTACGTAGTCAAGTTTCTTCAAGCATATTTTCTTAATTTATTTGATATATATTCTGCCCATATGGATGACACGTGTTTCGGCGTTTCTTTCTCGCCTTTTTCAAATCCGGGCTGAATGCAAACGTAACATGTAATAAAACAAAACACAAAATATAACATATGAAATAGCATTTTAGCATATTTTGTAACACATTTAGTAATTAAAATAGTGACTTAGGCTGTGTAGTATATCCTTTGAGCATTCTCAAATTACATGAACACCTAAAAGTGCAGCACCTCTTAGTTACCTCAAATGGTTAAAAATAAATCCATTACAGTGACTAAGTTAGTTTTTAAAATTAAATATGTGCAATCCGAAAAAGAAGTAAGTATGGGATGGCATGGATCTAACAATTTTTGGCTGTCAGAAAAGCATGTAAATTTGTTTTCTTACCCTTATTGAATGTAATACGAATCTCCCTTTCTTTATTTCCGGGAATTAGTTTTTAGTTGAAGTATATCTCGGTAGTTCCAGGGTTAAATCCCACCTAAAACAAATTTGATTATTCTATTATGCTAACATTAGCCTTTTAACCTTCTATCGGATTGATTCTTTATGCATGATTCCCTTGCATATATTTAGACACATTTTAAACTCTGGTAAGCATGACTAGTAACATCTTTCTCATTGCATTTATATAAAAAGTGTTATTCATATTTGCAATCCTCCAATTGCATTACATATCCTTGGTCTCATGCATTCCGTTACTCTAGCGGTCACTAGAAATTACTTTTTCAGTTACAACGACTGGTAATCGATTTGCTCCCCATATGTGTTTACCAAAACACCCTGTCGCGTGAGTTTGAAATCCCAACAAAAATATATTTTATTTATGCCACTCGGCATCAAGCATGCTGATTTCTACATTGAGCATGCTTGTAGCGGTGGTCTTTCCACCCCTTAAAAGCGCTTACCTACAAAATTCACCTGCTCATGCCTCAAGCGTCGGGAGTCCCGTTTTGATTCTGACAAATCCTTGTTCATAAAGAGTTACAGATTGCTATTCCCTCTTTCCTTGTGTTCATTTGCAAAATTCGGCAGCCATACTTTGGGCTGAGTTTTAGTACGTAAGTCCTTTTTTCCTTTTTGGTGTTTAAAATGGTCTGTTACATTTGTGTTTAGTGTAACATTGGTTTGAATTTAAACTTCCGTATTTATCTTGCGCGGCTGATCTGTTACTTATTATTATGTCCAAATTATACAAAAATTAAAGTTAAAAGAGTAACTAGTTTTACACTATGGGCCTCATTCCGAGTATGGCGGTAAGGGATAGCGGCCACCGCTAACGAGAGCGGTGGCGGTAATCCCTTACCGCCATACTCCGAGTTCCCTTAGCGCCATGGTGCTTTTAACACCTGCTTTTAGCAGGCGTTAAATA
Source organism: Ambystoma mexicanum (assembly GCF_040938575.1). Taxonomy (NCBI): domain Eukaryota; kingdom Metazoa; phylum Chordata; class Amphibia; order Caudata; family Ambystomatidae; genus Ambystoma; species Ambystoma mexicanum. Next base: position 911,443,756 of record NC_090926.1, read on the forward strand.
CCATGGCGCTAAGGGACCTTGATGTTAATTACGCCACCGTAATTTACGGTGGCGTAATTGACGCCTTCCCCACTCCCATTATGCCCTATGGGGCAAGAATGGGAATGGGGAAGGGTAAATGGGGATTGGGGAATTACCGCCCCGCCAACCTTGGAATGGGGCGGTAATTCCGCCAACCACCAAGGCGCTGCCGGTCCGGGTACGGCGTCAACCAAGGCGTTAATAGCGCCATTGGTTAGCGCCGTACTCGGAATGAGGCCCTATGTTTATTAGTATTTTTTACGCAATCTCTTTATATTATGTATACCTGAGACAGTTTCCTGTTGGGAATGGTGCGTTATGGTAACTTTAGTTTTCTTCATTGACCATTATTTTTTCACTCTATTTTATTAGCATTCTTTTCACAATTTCAGAATGGTGCATTGTGGTACCTGTGGTTTGATGTTACTTTCGCCTCTCTCATCTGTTTAACTTTCATCTGAATAGCGGTTTCGCCCATTTAGGATCTCCCCATGTGTATATCTAAGGCATATAATTTAGCAGTGCACATTCATCTCACAATTTCAGAATGGTGCATTGTGGTACCTGTGGTTTGATGTAAATTTCACCTCTCTCATCTGTTTAACTTTCATCTGATTAGCGGTTTCGCCCATATAGGATCTCCCCATGTGTATGTCTAAAGCATATGATTTAACATTGCACTATTCAATAATATTTTTCTTTGCAACAAGTTATAATCGAACAAAATGGAAACCAGGAAAAAACATTTTTGTGATTAATGAAAACATTTGCAATATTCATAACAAGAGACCTGTATATTATCATTGTTTTGGTTTTGTTTCTGCTATTTCTCTGCTACTTTTCCAGCATCACAAAAAATGAATCATTTCATTATCTGAATTTAATCCATGTTCCAATGTTTGAAAATGGCAGATTAATCTGGCTTCTTCTTGCCTTAAGCAAAGTTCTTGATTTCCTCCTCGTTTGCCCATTTTGATTCTTTTCAGTCCAATAAATCTAATTTCTTTTTTATTTTGCATTTGATGTTGGTTTTGCCAATGAACAGATAACGGGAGGTTTTTGTCTTGACTTCCTATAGCCGAAATATGTTCTCTAATTCTAGTTCTTAACTCCCGAATGGTGCTCCCAATGTAGAGCAGATTACAGACACATATCACTGCGTAGACCACATGTTTAGATCTACAATTAATTTGTTCCCTTATCTTTGTTTTGACACCTTCTTGGTTCGTAAAAGTAACTGTTTCTTGTACTGCATAGTGGCACATCGAACAGAAGCCACATTTCCTAAAGCCTGACTGTGGTTGTCGTAACCATGTTTGTGATCTTGTTTCTTCTTTCTCCTCTTCGGACAACATAGAAGGACTCAACATGTTTTTCAAAGTTCTGGCTTTCCTATAAGTTATTGTTGGATAATCTTGTATGTGTTTCTCGATATGTGGGCCTAGTTTTAATAGATACCAGTTCTTTTTTAGGACTTTTTTAATTTCTTTGTTGTTTGCACAATATGCCGTAATAAAATGAATAGTATCGTCTGGTTGTATACTTTTGCTGCTTTGAGATAATGTTGATTGTCTGGTCATGTTTTTGGCCTTCATTTTTGCAGTTTTAATTGATTTTTGTGAGTATCCTCTGGCCTTAAATCTGTCTGATAGCAGTTGACATTCACTCTCAAAATCTGATAATTCTGTGCAATTACGTCGTGCTCTAATGAACTCTCCTTTTGGAATGTTATAGATAACCGGTTTATGGTGGCAGCTAGTCGCATACAATGTTGAATTGACTTCCGTCTCTTTTCTAAATGTTTTTGTGTGTAATTGTCCTGTGGATACAAAAATGGTTAGATCCAAAAAGTTAATTTCCGTTTTGCTGCTTTGCCCAGTAAATTCAAGGCCAAATTCATTGTTATTTGCTTGGTTTAGTAGAGACTCCAGTTCTTCCGGTGTGCCGTTCCAAATAATTAGTACATCATCGATGTACCTTAGCCATTTGATTATTTTATTCTTGAACTCTAGTAATTGGTATATGTGTAGGTCTTCAAACATTCCCATTACAATGTTGGCAAGGGCTGGGGCATATTTAACGCCCATTGCGACTCCACGTATTTGTCGAAAAAACTGATTATTGAAAATGAAAACATTGTTCTCTAAAGTTGTCATGAGCATTTCTTTAAGCATGCATGCAGAGTTAAAAAATGATGCAGATCTATTTTTGAAAGTATAATCCATTGCTTCCAGGGCCAATTCATATTTAATAGATGTATATAGAGCATTAATGTCCCATGTTGCTAGTAAGTATGTATCTTGCCACTCAATTTCTTCTACAATTTTGATAGCATCTGTTGTGTCTTTCAGATATGCCTGTATTTTGGGTACTTCAGGTCTTATTATATTGTCGATATATTCCGCTATAGGTTCTGTAGCCCAACCTATGCCACTTACAATAGGCCTTCCTTCTGGGATAGTGTCATATTTCTTGTGAACTTTCGGAAGAAAATATATGGTTGGAATTGTAGGTTTATTTACCCGTAGGTGTGTCTGCTCTTCATCAGTTATTAGTCCTTGCTGGTGCCAGGCATTAATAAGGCTTGTCAAATCTTGTATTATTTTCGGTATTGGATTTCCTATTAATTTCTCATAACATTCTGGATTTTCCAAGTGATTCATAGCCATCTTTATGTAATCCACCCTATTCATTATTATAATGTTGCCACCCTTGTCCGCTTCCTTGATAACCAATTGCTGATTTGATTGTAATTTTCTTATGCCAAGAATTTCATTTGCTGTAAGATTTTTGAGATTAGTCTTGTTTTTTATTGGTAGTCTTTTTCTTAAATGGTATAAATCTTGTGTGACGGCTCTGTAAAATGCGTCCACCATGTTGTCTGGTGATAGCTGGGGTGTGAATCTGGATTTGGGTTTCAATTCTTTCTTAGAAAAAGGAGTTGGCTGTATTTCTAACTCATGAATGGTTTGATGTATTGGATAGTCTCCTGGTTCTTGTAGGGATCGTAATCGGTGAATACCGCTTAGTTCTTCTATGGTTATATCACTTCTAGTTATGGCTTCAGATGTTTTTTTCCTTTTTTCAACTTGAGTCGCAAAACATTTTTTAAGTTTTAATTTCCGAACAAATTTGAAAAGATCCACATGTATTTCTATGGGTTCAAACTCAGTTGTCGGGGCGAATGATAAGCCTTTATTCAGTACATTAATTTCATCTTCAGTTAGTATTTGGTTTGATATGTTCATCACCAAGTTATTTATTTCTAAATAAATAATAAATAAACTGCCAAAAAACAACAGAAATAAATAACTTGGTGATGAACATATCAAACCAAATACTAACTGAAGATGAAATTAATGTACTGAATAAAGGCTTATCATTCGCCCCGACAACTGAGTTTGAACCCATAGAAATACATGTGGATCTTTTCAAATTTGTTCGGAAATTAAAACTTAAAAAATGTTTTGCGACTCAAGTTGAAAAAAGGAAAAAAACATCTGAAGCCATAACTAGAAGTGATATAACCATAGAAGAACTAAGCGGTATTCACCTATTACGATCCCTACAAGAACCAGGAGACTATCCAATACATCAAACCATTCATGAGTTAGAAATACAGCCAACTCCTTTATCTAAGAAAGAATTGAAACCCAAATCCAGGTTCACACCCCAGCTATCACCAGACAACATGGTGGACGCATTTTACAGAGCCGTCACACAAGATTTATACCATTTAAGAAAAAGACTACCAATAAAAAACAAGACTACTCTCAAAAATCTTACAGCAAATGAAATTCTTGCCATAAGAAAATTACAATCAAATCAGCAATTGGTTATCAAGGAAGCGGACAAGGGTGGCAACATTATAATAATGAATAGAGTGGATTACATAAAGATGGCTATGAACCACTTGGAAAATCCAGAATGTTATGAGAAATTAATAGGAAATCCAATACCGAAAATAATACAAGATTTGACAAGCCTTATTAAAGCCTGGCACCAGCAAGGACTAATAACTGATGAAGAGCAGACACACCTACGGGTAAATAAACCTACAATTCCAATCATATATTTTCTTCCGAAAGTTCACAAGAAATATGACACTATCCCAGAAGGAAGGCCTATTGTAAGTGGCATAGGTTGGGCTACAGAACCTATAGCGGAATATATCGACAATATAATAAGACCTGAAGTACCCAAAATACAGGCATATCTGAAAGACACAACAGATGCTATCAAAATTGTAGAAGAAATTGAGTGGCAAGATACATACTTACTAGCAACATGGGATGTTAAGGCTCTATATACATCTATTAAATATGAATTGGCCATGGAAGCAATGGATTATACTTTCAAAAATAGATCTGCGTCATTTTTTAACTCTGCATGCATGCTTAAAGAAATGCTCATGACAACTTTAGAGAACAATGTTTTCATTTTCAATAATCAGTTTTTTCGACAAATACGTGGAGTCGCAATGGGCGTTAAATATGCCCCAGCCCTTGCCAACATTGTAATGGGAATGTTTGAAGACCTACACATATACCAATTACTAGAGTTCAAGAATAAAATAATCAAATGGCTAAGGTACATCGATGATGTACTAATTATTTGGAACGGCACACCGGAAGAACTGGAGTCTCTACTAAACCAAGCAAATAACAATGAATTTGGCCTTGAATTTACTGGGCAAAGCAGCAAAACGGAAATTAACTTTTTGGATCTAACCATTTTTGTATCCACAGGACAATTACACACAAAAACATTTAGAAAAGAGACGGAAGTCAATTCAACATTGTATGCGACTAGCTGCCACCATAAACCGGTTATCTATAACATTCCAAAAGGAGAGTTCATTAGAGCACGACGTAATTGCACAGAATTATCAGATTTTGAGAGTGAATGTCAACTGCTATCAGACAGATTTAAGGCCAGAGGATACTCACAAAAATCAATTAAAACTGCAAAAATGAAGGCCAAAAACATGACCAGACAATCAACATTATCTCAAAGCAGCAAAAGTATACAACCAGACGATACTATTCATTTTATTACGGCATATTGTGCAAACAACAAAGAAATTAAAAAAGTCCTAAAAAAGAACTGGTATCTATTAAAACTAGACCCACATATCGAGAAACACATACACGATTATCCAACAATAACTTATAGGAAAGCCAGAACTTTGAAAAACATGTTGAGTCCTTCTATGTTGTCCGAAGAGGAGAAAGAAGAAACAAGATCACAAACATGGTTACGACAACCACAGTCAGGCTTTAGGAAATGTGGCTTCTGTTCGATGTGCCACTATGCAGTACAAGAAACAGTTACTTTTACGAACCAAGAAGGTGTCAAAACAAAGATTAGGGAACAAATTAATTGTAGATCTAAACATGTGGTCTACGCAGTGATATGTGTCTGTAATCTGCTCTACATTGGGAGCACCATTCGGGAGTTAAGAACTAGAATTAGAGAACATATTTCAGCTGTAGGAAGTCAAGACAAAAACCTCCCGTTATCTGTTCATTGGCAAAACCAACATCAAATGCAAAATAAAAAAGACATTAGATTTATTGGACTGAAAAGAATCAAAATGGGCAAACGAGGAGGAAATCAAGAACTTTGCTTAAGGCAAGAAGAAGCCAGATTAATCTGCCATTTTCAAACATTGGAACATGGATTAAATTCAGATAATGAAATGATTCATTTTTTGTGATGCTGGAAAAGTAGCAGAGAAATAGCAGAAACAAAACCAAAAAAATGATAATATACAGGTCTCTTGTTATGAATATTGCAAATGTTTTCAATAATCACAAAAATGTTTTTTACTGGTTTCCATTTTGTTCGATTATAACTTGTTGCAAAGAAAAATATTATTGAATAGTGCAATGTTAAATCATATGCTTTAGATATACACATGGGGAGATCCTATATGTGCGAAACCGCTAATCAGATGAAAGTTAAACAGATGAGAGAGGTGAAATTTACATCAAACCACAGGTACCACAATGACCATTCTGAAATTGTGAGAAGAATGTGCACTGCTAAATTATATGCCTTAGATATACACATGAGGAGATCCTAAATGGGCGAAACCGCTATTCAGATGAAAGTTAAACAGATGAGAGAGGCGAAAGTAACATCAAACCACAGGTACCACAATGCACCATTCTGAAATTGTGAAAAGAATGCTAATAAAATATAGTGAAAAAATAATGGTCAATGAAGAAAACTAAAGTTACCATAACGCACCATTCCCAACAGGAAACTGTCTCAGGTATACATAATATAAAGAGATTGCGTAAAAAATACTAATAAACATAGTGTAAAACTAGTTACTCTTTTAACTTTAATTTTTGTATAATTTGGACATAATAATAAGTAACAGATCAGCCGCGCAAGATAAATACGAAAGTTTAAATTCAAACCAATGTTACACTAAACACAAATGCAACAGACCATTTTAAACACCAAAAAGGAAAAAAGGACTTACGTACTAAAACTCAGCCCAAAGTATGGCCGCCGAATTTTGCAAATGAACAAAAGGAAAGAGGGACTAGCAATCTGTAACTCTTTATGAACAAGGATTTGTCAGAATCAAAACGGGACTCCCGACGCTTGAGGCATGAGCAGGTGAATTTTGTAGGTAAGCGCTTTTAAGGGGTGGAAAGACCACCGCTACAAGCATGCTCAATGTAGAAATCAGCATGCTTGATGCCGAGTGGCATAAATAAAATATATTTTTGTTGGGATTTCAAACTCACGCGACAGGGTGTTTTGGTAAACACATATGGGGAGCAAATCGATTACCAGTCGTTGTAACTGAAAAAGTAATTTCTAGTGACCGCTAGAGTAACAGAATGCATGAGACCAAGGATATGTAATGCAATTGGAGGATTGCAAATATGAATAACACTTTTTATATAAATCCAATGAGAAAGATGTTACTAGTCATGCTTACCAGAATTTAAAATGTGTCTAAATATATGCAAGGGAATCATGCACAAAGAATCAATCCGATAGAAGGTTAAAAGGCTAATGTTAGCATAATAGAATAATCAAATTTGTTTTAGGTGGGATTTAACCCTGGAACTACCGAGATAAACTTCAACTAAAAACTAATTCCCGGAAATAAAGAAAGGGAGATTCATATTACATTCAATAAGGGTAAGAAAACAAATTTACATGCTTTTCTGACAGCCAAAAATTGTTAGATCCATGCCATCCTATACTTACTTCTTTTTCGGATTGCACATATTTAATTTTAAAAACTTACTTAGTCACTGTAATGGATTTATTTTTAACCATTTGAGGTAACTAAGAGGTGCTGCACTTTTAGGTGTTCATGTAATTTGAGAATGCTCAAAGGATATACTACACAGCCTAAGTCACTATTTTAATTACTAAATGTGTTACAAAATATGCTAAAATGCTATTTCATATGTTATATTTTGTGTTTTGTTTTATTACATGTTACGTTTGCATTCAGCCCGGATTTGAAAAAGGTGAGAAAGAAACGCCGAAACACGTGTCATCCATATGGGCAGAATATATATCAAATAAATAAAGAAAATATGCTTGAAGAAACTTGACTACGTACTTTGATTCATTCAGATCAGAAATTTGGCGCAAAGAGGTGTAGGCACAAACAAACTACTGCTTACTTTACAAACGGAGCTGAGGGACTCTATGTCTCTGTGTTGACCTACACCCTTGCGACACAAGAATAAAATAAAACAACCATTGCTAATGTTACACTAAACACAAATGCAACAGACCATTTTAAACACCAAAAAGGAAAAAAGGACTTACGTACTAAAACTCAGCCCAAAGTATGGCCGCCGAATTTTGCAAATGAACAAAAGGAAAGAGGGACTAGCAATCTGTAACTCTTCATGAACAAGGATTTGTCAGAATCAAAACGGGACTCCCGACGCTTGCGGCATGAGCAGGGGAATTTTGTAGGTAAGCGCTTTTAAGGGGTGGAAAGACCACCGCCACAAGCATGCTCAATGTAGAAATCAGCATGCTTGATGCCGAGTGGCATAAATAAAATATATTTTTGTTGGGATTTCAAACTCACGCGACAGGGTGTTTTGGTAAACACATATGGGGAGCAAATCGATTACCAGTCGTTGTAACTGAAAAAGTAATTTCTAGTGACCGCTAGAGTAACAGAATGCATGAGACCAAGGATATGTAATGCAATTGGAGGATTGCAAATATGAATAACACTTTTTATATAAATCCAATGAGAAAGATGTTACTAGTCATGCTTACCAGAGTTTAAAATGTGTCTAAATATATGCAAGGGAATCATGCATAAAGAATCAATCCGATAGAAGGTTAAAAGGCTAATGTTAGCATAATAGAATAATCAAATTTGTTTTAGGTGGGATTTAACCCTGGAACTACCGAGATATACTTCAACTAAAAACGAATTCCCGGAAATAAAGAAAGGGAGATTCATATTACATTCAATAAGGGTAAGAAAACAAATTTACATGCTTTTCTGACAGCCAAAAATTGTTAGATCCATGCCATCCTATACTTACTTCTTTTTCGGATTGCACATATTTAATTTTAAAAACTAACTTAGTCACTGTAATGGATTTATTTTTAACCATTTGAGGTAACTAAGAGGTGCTGCACTTTTAGGTGTTCATGTAATTTGAGAATGCTCAAAGGATATACTACACAGCCTAAGTCACTATTTTAATTACTAAATGTGTTACAAAATATGCTAAAATGCTATTTCATATGTTATATTTTGTGTTTTGTTTTATTACATGTTACGTTTGCATTCAGCCCGGATTTGAAAAAGGCGAGAAAGAAACGCCGAAACACGTGTCATCCATATGGGCAGAATATATATCAAATAAATTAAGAAAATATGCTTGAAGAAACTTGACTACGTACTTTGATTCATTCAGATCAGAAATTTGGCGCAAAGAGGTGTAGGCACAAACAAACTACTGCCTACTTTTATGTTAGTTCGCCTGTCCCGTTTTTTTTTACTTTTTAAATCTGGTCCTCCTAGTATTGGTGAAATACCACTTGTGTGCTGTACGTTTATTGCCCTAGCTGCAGTAAACCTGTGATCCTCTGGGACACTTGGATTCTTGGTGCAGTAACGAGGATTACCGCCTGGGGAAATCCATGGTAGAATGGTACTTTAGACCAGGGCCATATTCACAGACATGTCATTTGTAACTCCCTAAACAAGACCTGCCTTTTTAGCCTGAAGTCCTGTATGCTTTATTCCTGTGTTTCTATTGCTCACATTCCAGGTATGAGCCTACAAGCCCCAGCATGCAATGCGCTATTGACCGAAGCTATACACATGACATGGAGCCACGTGGCAATTACCTGTGAAGTTATGAACGGTGTGGAAATCTGAAATACCGCCAATGCATACCAAAATATTGTTGAGAAGTGCAGAATTAGTCTGCAAAATGAGTAAAAAAAGCATACATCTGGCGCTCATGAAAAGGTTTATAAATCTCGCTTACGCTTTTATTAAAACAAAGTGCCACAATGAAATGCTGTGTCTTTTGCTTCAGCAGCGTTTGTACTTCCTGGTGAAAGGTCAAGTTGTTCTTGTTGACAACTAAACAACTTTGTGATACAGCAATAAACAATTTAGACCACTTTGAGATCTGAAATAACTTCTATAATATTGTACTGCTTTCGAACCCCTACATTACTTTTATACAAAACAAATGGAAAAGAAAATATATATATTTTTTTTTTTAAAGAAAGATTGTAATATTACTTTTGCGCACTTTTTAAAGGGTTGGGATTGTTTCTGTTTGCTAAAACCATTTTGATTTCCTGAAGCGTTTCCGCTATTTTCGATCTCTATGAGCTGTTGCTGCAGGCTGGAATTGGAAACATGTGGCCGGTGGAGTGAGGTAATTCACCAAATTGTGTGATTTAGGAAACTAGCGCCAAGAGTCCGCCAAAATAACAGAGGTCGGACGTTACAAGATCCCTTTCATTAGATAATATTTAGTTTAAGAAAAAAAGCATCTTTGAAAATCATATAATTTGAACATACAGGGACTGTCGCACAGATAGGTACTACGCTTCAACACTTCAGCACTGCATGTGAGCACACAGCAAAACTATAACATGAAGGCAATACATAAATAGAAGCACGCGACTGCCGAAGACCCCACAGAAGCCGTGACTCCTTAGCCTGGGCCAGTGGGGTGTTCTGGCCCGCAGGACTGGAATGCACTTCAAACATAGTGACCCTATTCTTCTGCCAAGCACCAGCCCACAGGCCAAGGTTCCACCCGCAGAGCGCGCAGGACTTCAAGGCCTTGAGAAGAGGGATTCCACGGTAGACAGGACGAGGTCGTCTCCATGGGTTAAGCACGTGACCTCCCCCGGCCCCTGAGTAAATCACAGTCTGAGACCTTGCTGATAAAACGGCCACGAGTGCCAGGGCCCCAGCGGTGAAGCGGAGATAAATCAAGCCAAGGGCCTTTTCCATCAACTCAGCCACCTAGAAAGGAAATGGAAAGGAGCTTCCATGCCCAAATCAGTACGTGAGTTAGGGTCACTTCCGGGGTCACGGTTCTTATTGCTAGGCAGCTGCTTCATTCTATTCAAGTTTCTAAGGTTGCACCACATAGAATTTTCAAAATAGGTAGCCGGCGCCCCTCTCTAGAAAGAACATGGCATGATACTGTCCTGAGGTTTTTTCCCACTTTGAGAGTTTGCAGCCAGGCCAAGCCCGGCCTTAGGGGGGTGGGAGGGTGAGCCGGGCAAACGCCCCGGGGCGCCACGCCCCCCAGGGCACCATTAGCCCCCGCCACGCCAGCTCGGGGGAGTCTTTCAAGGGCTTCCCCGAGCTGGCGTAGCGGGAGAAGGCACAGCAGGCGGGCGCATTCAATGACAATGGGGTGCTCAGCACCCCATTGTCACCAAATGCACCACTCCGCCGCGGGCGCCTTCACCAACAAAAGACACCATTAGCCCCCCACCACGCCAGCTCGGGGGAGCCTTTCAAGGGCTCCGCCGAACATGGCAGAAGGCGTGGCAGGTGCCTCATTGTTAGACAATGTGCACGCGGCAGCGGAGCACATTTAGGAACAATAGTCATAAAATGACCTCCTCGCCAGAGCGAGGAGGTATAAAAAAAAAAACATTTTTTTTTAAAGTGACACTTTCTGGCCACGACCCTTGTTGGCCAGGGGCGCCCAGGGGAAGGGGGGGTGCCATTTCACCCAGGGTGCTTCTGCCCCTAAGGCCGGCCCTGTTCGCAGCCATCGCTTTTTGCTCACTGTACCTTTCACAGACCATTTGCATATCAGTCTGCACCACATTTAATCTGAATTATACTAAACTAGTGATGTTATTTTTTTTTTACATACAATAACGTTTTAGGCTAAAACATCAATTACTGTCTGTTATTCCATTGAGTACAAAGGGGTTTACGCTGCGCAGGCCCTCCAGTTGGACACATTTCATTTTGGTGGGTTAGCTGAGCAGTCTGATTTGTGCCTCCAAACACTGTGGAGCTTGACTGATTGATTGATGTGTTATTTGTTATGCACCTATAACACGAGTGCATCAAGGGGCAACCAGGAAAGTGAGGGGAAACAAAGGGAGGACACGACAAGCAATCTTACTAGGCCTAGTGTCAAGTAGATCGTGCAAGTGCACAACAAGACGTGCAGGGGAGAGGGTACCGGGGAAAGTGAACCCAGAGCAGCAGGGCCCTGAGTTAAGTGCAAGGAAGGCTGGGACTACAGGGGGTAATCCCAGCCCGCTAGTGCAAGGTTAGATGGGTGGAAGTGCAAGATGGGACAGGCGGCAAGTGCAGGGGTTCTGGTCAGCGGGGCCTGATATCCTGTAAGACTCAGTGGACACACAGCAGCCAGTCAGCAGACAGAGCATGAGCAAGGGAAGGTTAGCAGGGGAGAGGGAGCGAAAAAAAAAGGAGAAAAGGAAGGTCTTGAGGAGCTTCCGGAGCTTAAGTAGTTCCGGCTCAAGGCAGAGAGAGGCAGTGAGTGTATTCCAGAGGGATGCACCTACAGAGTCTAGAGATCTTCCACCCATTATCTGCTTGGAGAAGCAACTCGCCTGCAGAGTATTAAAAGAAGATGAGTGGAGGGCTCTAGGAGGAAGGTACTTAAGAAAAGAGGGTTGAAGGTAGTGAAGGCCATGGCCCCAGAAAAGCCTTGCGGACAATGCAAGGGGTCTTTAACTTGATCCTTGTAGCCACCAGGAGCCAGTAGAGGGATTTCAGGGGCCGGAGAGATGCAGTCCCTGGGTGTGAGGCCAAGGATAAGACTTGTGGTCCTGTTCTGGATGAGTTGAAGAGGGCAAAGAGTAAAAAGATGCTGTTGCAGTAGTCCAGTCAAGAGAGAGCCAAGGCTCTGGAGACAGTGAGCTTCTGGGTGAAGGTGAGAAAATGGAGAATACCTCTGAGGAGGTCAACTGGATATGGGCCTTCTTGTCAAGGTCTGTGATGTGTGGAGAGAAGGAGAGAGTGGAGTGGAGCTCATGTTTAACACATAACAAAAACGAATGGCATAAAAACTTTGACAATCATTTGTATGGCAGAGAGGAGGGGCGGAAAGCAACCTATGTTTTGGCCACTCCCTTCTCTCCATCATACAAATGCTGCAGCATTTGCGCCAGCATGGATTTTCATATTGGCACAAATGCTGGCGATCCCTATCGGGTCCGCCAGCTTTATGCACAAGCATAAAACAGGCAGGAACCCATAGGGATCTATTGTACAAGATGGGCAGCGTGTACAATTACAATTAAACCCTGCCCGAGATACGTTTAATTGTATTTGTGAACACTGCTTACCGTGCGTGCATTGTAAGCAGTGTTCACTTGTGAAATTAAACATGCTGTAATTGTGAGCGCTGCTTGCCAGCGCATACCAATCCATTTATACTTATTCCGCACGTCAGAGTGCAAGAGTGCAGGGCAATAGGCGCTGTGCACACGTGTATGCCGCCTTTCTGCCCTGCACTTTGCACTCTGCTGTGCAAATGACAAAAAATGTACCGGCAGGAAGTCAGTCGCCTATTTGTATGTCAACACGAAATGACACTCTCGCCTTCAAATTACGATTTTCACCAACATGAGCTCCTGTGTGGAGAGAATTATACCAGAGAAGGAAACAATGGACGAAAATGATGCAGGCACTTGATTTTATGGCTGGTGCCCGTGAAGTAGTAACTAAGCATTCTGTGCAGTACTTTGTCATGTACGACATGTCAAGTTAATTGATTTCTGTTTTTGCACTCCGTCCACTGCATAGTAATTCTGGAACTTTTAGATCAACTTTTTCCATTAAATGTTTGCACCTGCATGTCCCAGTCCCAGCACGCGTAGGGGTTAACATGCCGCCAGGGTCCAAGGCAAGTCTTTGGCTCAAGCATGGCTATAGTCAGCAATACTTTTATTCCAAGCCGTTAGCCACGCAAAAAACAAAGCCAGGTTCCACCTCCTTGCACCAGAAAACAAATTCGCTGGTGAGGTGGCCGGCTCAAGAAATGGGCATGTGCCCAGCACCTTGCTCGTGGGGGCGACACAATCCCTTCTGATGCTTGCCCTCAGAGACCTCATGAGAAGGGGGGCCCTGGAGGGAACGCAAAGCGTTTCCCCCCGGGGAGTTTTTGACGCTGCACATGGCAAGCGAGTGGCCGTGGGGCAGAGCGCCTCCTGGGGGGTATTTAAGGGCTCAGGGAAGGTTCGGGAGGCAGGCGACGGTTAGGACTTGATGATTGTCAAGTCCTGTTGCCCGCTCCTGAGCCTTCCCTGTAGTGCCTGGGGCCTAGGTGGCGAGTTAGAGCAGGTGAGGTGGGGGACTAGGATAAGAGGAGGGCGGTTAGGTTTTGTTTAAAAAAAAAAAATAATAACAAATTAGTTTACGTTGTTTTAGGAGTTTTGTGTAGGAGGGGTGCCGTAGATAAGACACCCCTCGCGTCTTACCGTGTCTCTGGGCTTCCGTGTACGCGCCGGGGGTATCCCGTGAGCGGGGGGCGTGAGAGCTCCGTGGTTTTCGGCGGGGATTTGAGGAGAATACGGCATCCGTGCGCGGGCCGGCTGTGCGTGTGGGTTTTAGGGCCTGGGTGGGAGCGGAGCAGCAGCGGCTTTTCCGCGGCTCCTCAGTGGGATTTCCCTCTGTTAGCGAACGTTTGTTCTCGGTTCGGGTGGCGCGTAGCAGCGCTCATAAATAAAGGGGGCAGGGCAGCGCACTTAAAGGGGCCGTGTCCCTCGTGTGTGTGAAGTGCGGTGCTGTTTTGGCACCGCCAGGGGGCTGTGTGCACTGCCGTTAGCAAGCACTAATTAGTGCTTGTTCTTATAGTGTTTTGGTGGGCTCCCTCTTCCGGGTTTTTGACTAGGTAGTAGGGAGGGAGGGGGTTCTAGGATAAATTTTAGTTCATTAGGGTTGTTTTAAAAATAAAATATATATATATTTTTATAGATTTTGCAAACTAGCATAAGGAAAGCATAATAGTGACAATACCAGTAATAAAAGCTAATTAGGGAAGGATATTTTGGGTTAATTTTTTCTTTTTATTAATTATCAATATTAGGGAGGTTATTTTACGGGTTATCACACAAGGTGTGTTTTTGGTTCTGGGGGGCTATTTAATTTAGTGTCAGGGTTGCGCAGGGCCAAGGGTGCTAGTCCACGGGTAGGTCCTGGCTCGGGGGCGTAGAGTACGTAGTTGGATTTTAAGGGGCATATTTTTGGGCACACGCGGATTAGTGTGCACAATGACAGGCCGGGGGGCAAGCAAGAAGGGGCTGGTGGATGCTGGGGCCTTGAAGAAGGCCCTGGAAATCATTAGCAGGGCAACTAAAGCCCAATTGGAAGGGGCGGTAGGGGAAGTTACGGGAGAGGAGGAGAGTGGTGGGGGCCGGCCGCAGCGTAGAGCGGCGGCAGACGGTGCGTTGGCGGCAGTGGTGGCTTGCACCCCTACAGCAGGGAGAGGGGAGATTTGGGAATCCAGGGGCAGGAAGATGAGGAGGGAGATACACAAGAGGGCGGATGGGGGTTTAAGGAGGTTGGGGGGGCAGCCAGGGAGGGAGGAAGGGTATGATAGCTCTAGGGAAGAGGGGAACGCTCGAGAAGTTAGGGACCGAAGGAACACCACTAGGGGCAGGGGTGGGGCGCAGCCGGGGGTGTCAGGGCAGAGGGGAAGAGGGGGTAAATACCTGCAGAAGAGCGCAGGTGGGAGAAGGAGGGAGAGGTCCCCGTCAATTGAGGAGGGTAGGGCGGGGCGCGGAACGCCCCCCCCCGGGTAGGAGGAGTGGGGGCAGAGGGCGCTGCGCAGCCCCCGCTGTCCAGATGGAGGGTGCGGGTTTCGGTACGGCCCCTCCTAGGTCAACGCAAGGAGAGCCTAGAGGGCGCAGCACAGCCCCTAGCAACGAGGATTTCAGGGTGGAGGTCGGAACGCCTCGCCCAAGAGAAGAGGACCAGGCAGAGGTTCCCACAACCCCGCCGAGAAGACGTCAGGGGAGTGGCAGGGCGGACGCCCCGGGCTCGCAAGAAGATCAGCAAATCATCTCGGGCATGAGCTCGCATCCTCAATGGTATTTAAGGGGTGATGAAGTTGGTTGGGAGGAATACGGGGGGCAATGGGAATTTGAAGATTACAGGGCGGAAAGGGAAAGGGTTGAGGAGAGAAGAAGTTCAAGGTGGGATAGGGAAAGGGAAGTGCAGGGTGGTCGGGGTGAAAGTGGTCAAGGGAATTATTGGCTGAGTGATTGTGCTGACATGTTTTGTCCCCGCAGCAGGAGCCCTCTAAGAATGGTGAGGAGGAGCACCGGTGTGGATGCCAGGCCGCAGGTGGCAGGGGTGGAAAGAGGTGAGCGGGAAAGGGAATGGTCATCTGCATGGCAGAGAGGGGTTACAAATAGGTGGTTAGGGGATGAACGGGCTGGTTTTCAAGGTGTGATGAAGGAGGTTGGTGTGCAGGCCATTGGAGCCGAGTGGGTTGAGAAGAACATTTGCTCAGTGGAGGTCCAAACAGACAAAGTGGTGGAGCCATTGGGGCTCGAGGTACAGGCTGGTAAAGATAAAGAGGTGGAAGTAAAAGGAAAGGAGAACAAATTGCCATACATGGGGATAACAAAACCATTGGGGGCGCACTTGATGGCAGCGACCAGGGAGAAGATTCAGGCGGGGGAATTTGTGGAGGTCTTTAAATTGCTCCATAGGGAAGTGAGAGCAAAGGAGGGGTCTAAGGAGGAAGAGAGGGAACTGGCTTCACGCCCAAGGGTCCCGGTGACTATTGAGAATTGGACGTCGGCGTTTAGCATTTATGCCAGTGTGTACTGTGAAAAATTCCCGGAGCGTTGCATGGCCCTGCTTAAATATATGGATGTAATTAGGAAGGCTTTCACAAGTTTTGCGGGTTTTGCCTGGGTACGCTATGATGAGGAATTCAGAGCGAGAATGGCGGAGGACAGTCAGGCGGTCTGGGGGGAGATAGACATGGATCTTTGGCTGCAATGGATGGCTCCAACGAGGCCTGCCCCGACATTGCACACAGCAAGTGGGCTGCCTGTGCCTTACCGGCCCTTTCTTGGTCGCCCCGCCCATGAGGGGGTGGAGGGAGGAGGCGGAGGACAGCCCTTGACAGCATGTTGGGCGTTCAATAAAGAAGGCTGCACGAGGTGGATGTGCAAATTTAAACACGAGTGCAGCAAGTGTGCGGGTTGGCATCCAGTTGCAGATTGTTTTCAGGCAGGGGACAGTGGGGCAGGGCGAGGAGCGGGGCAAGGAGGTGGGGGGGAAGGACCGCTTGCCAGGTAAATTGGGGTGTGCTGGTAGTTTGGGCTCACTTTAACGTAAAAGGAGGGGGGGCACAAGGTTTGATGAAAGGTTTTGGGGGTGACTTAAAGGGGGTAGGAGAAGGGTGAGGAGGAAGAAGCGTAGGTAGGGGAGGGCCGCAGGGGGGGATGTAACTGTGGAAATTGTTAATGGGCGGTGGCCGTCGTTTAGAGGGCATGGACGACGGTGGCGAAGCTCTCACGCTTGCCGCACGACAAGGTGAGTAAGCTTCAGGCTGCATGGACGGAGGTGCGGGAGCACCTCTGGTGCAGCTAGGGGAAGTGATGAGCTGGGTCTGCATGGACGGGGGTGCACTAGGGCCCCTGGTGCTGCTGGGGAAAAGAAGTGGAGCAACGAAGCGAGGTGCTGGAAGAGGAATTTATGTGGAATGGACTGCATGGACGGGGGCACAGGTTTGGCCCCTGGTGCAGCGGTGGAGCGGAGTAAGGAAGAAAAGGGGCCTGCATGGACGGGGGTGCACTAGGGCCCCTGGTGCAGGGGTAAACAGGTGGTAATGGACGCAAGGATCTTGGAAATGAGTGATAAGGAAGGGACTGCATGGACGGGGGTGCACGGGGGCCCCCGGTGCAGGGGGGGCAACGCAGGGCCAATACTAATAAGGTGATGGAAGGTGGGGGGGCAAAGGGGGAGCAGGGGGGTAATAGTTTAGAGGAAAGAGGGGGTCTAAGTGGGTTTAGGTGTATTGTATAAAGGTTAGGGAAAGGGGCGAAATATTGGGGGACAGTAGGAGAAGACCTGAGGTGTTTACAGAGAAGGTTAAGGAGATGGCCAGAGAGGATAGGGTACTGAGGAGCTGTTACTAGTGGTGTGGAAAAGGTTAGGAGGTTGGAACTCATTCATTCAGGAGGGGTGCAGCATCTGAAAGTAGCAGGCTGGGCTATTAAGAGGAGTAGGTGAAAAGGTTGGGACGCTGGGAGTAAGGGAGATACAAAGGGTATGTCAGGGACCGGGTCAAAACGGAAGGTCTTTATAGAATTTTTTCAGTAGGTAGCAAGAGTGTTGCATTTATTAGGATGTTGTTGATTTGTAAGTGATTTTGTAATTTCTTTTTCAGATGCTGCTAGGAGGTCCGGTCAGATGTCAAAAAATCTGGTTTTTGGGACATTCTAGGGTTAAGTGGGCGGGGAAAGAAGCTGAGAAAAGGGTTGTTGGCAGGCAACTGGGGTGCAACTATAAAGATGTTGTGGTAAAATGTCCGGTTTTGGGGGGCTGGGCTGGGATTAGTTGCTTCCTATGTTGGCTGGGGGGAGGGAAAGCTATGGGCCTACAGATGGGGGGGATTAGTTTTGCTGGGGAAAATGATCTGGTGAGGGATACGGGTGTGGCTCTTCTTGGGTTCTGGGCTGGGAGACTGGGTAAAAAGTTTGAGGTAGAAAAGTTTGGGGGGGTGGGGCAGAAAGAACTCCTCGGGGGAGGGTTTTTCTGGTGCCGGGGGCATGGCCCCTTTTGATATGCGGGGAGGGAAGCACAATGGGGGAATGACACGGGAAAGGATGGGGTGGCGCTGTTTGCACAAGCAGGTCACCCCGGGGGAACAGGTATTGAGCCTGGAGGGGCATGGCCCCTGGGAGAAAGCGGGACGCCTGGAAAAGGGGCAAGGAGACGGTAGGATCCAAGGGATCATTATGGAGGAATTGGGTTATTTAATTATTTAATTGTTGGGGGAAAATGAAAATGTTTAATTCATTTAATTGGTGGTTAAAATATTTCTTTAGTTTGTTAGGCCATGGAGCCAGTTAAGCGTTTGATTGTAAGTTTTGGCCTGTCACATTAAAGCGACCTTTTCCACTTTTAAATGAGTCTGGGTTTTTGTGCAGTAAGCCAAAAGGGGGGCTCCGGGGGGAACGCGAAGTGTTTCCCCCGGGGAGTTTTTGGCGCTGCACATGGCCAGCGTGTGGCCGTGGGGCAGAGCGCCTCCTGGGGGGGTATTTAAGGGCTCAGTGAAGGTTCGGGAGGCAGGCGACGGTTAGGACTTGATGATTGTCCCACCCTCCCACCCATTTCATTTTCGTTTAGGGTAGTGTCTGGTTATGTCATATGGGGGGGTCCATTGTTCATGGGATTATGCGGGGGGGGGGTTTTAGATGACATGGCGAGTTTATGAGTTTTGGGGTCTGTTAGGGGGGTAGGGTTTGGTAGTTTTGTGTGACAGGTCAGGGCATTGTGAAAGTGTGTGTAATATATGTTGCTGATGTGGCAGGTCAGGCTGGCTGCAGGTCATCGGAAAGGGGGAGTTTGGTGTAGAGGGGAGTTTGAAGGGTGTTGAAGTGGGTCGGGCGCCGGGGGCATGGCCCCTTTTGATGTGGGGGGAGGGAAGCACAATGGGGGAATGACACGGGAAAGGATGGGGTGGCGCTGTTTGCACAAGCAGGTCACCCCGGGGGAACAGGTATTGAGCCTGGAGGTGCATGGCCCCTGGGAGAAAGCGGGACGCCTGGAAAAGGGGCAAGGAGACGGTAGGATCCAAGGGAACATTAGGGACGGATTTGGTTATTTAATTATTTAATTGTTGGGGGAAAATGAAAATGTTTAATTTATTTAATTGGTGGTTCAAATATTTCTTTAGTTTGTTAGGCCATGGAGCCAGTTAAGCGTTTGATTGTAAGCTTTGGCCTGTCACATTAAAGCGACCTTTTCCACTTTTAAATGAGTCTGGGTTTTTGTGCAGTAAGCCAAAAGGTTGGCAGTCATAACCAGTTTCTTAAGTGGGGCCTGGACATGAGGGCTCACAATACTTTTGAACACATCACTGTGATCAACAGTACATTTAAATGGGAAGCTCGTTTTTAGATGGTAACAGAAATAGTAACGAGTGGGGAATGGATCATTGTCTGTAACGAGTCCTTCTACTGTGTGTGAACATTGGTTGTTAAGAACTGCAAAGGCACATGTGTACCCAACACCCCCCCTCAATTTTAGTTAACTGCCCAATCGGAGCCTTCTTCTAGCTCACTTAAACGGACTCACATTTTTCCAGGCTTGCTTTTAATTTAAACAAAAATATTTTTGTGGAACCTCTCATTTTCTTCCTGCATGCACAATGCTCAATTTGTATGCCGGTATCAAACAAAGACAAAACGCAGGTTACCTTGTCACACCATTTTGTTTCTAGTGTTTTATGTCTTCAGGTCTAGATAAAACAATTGCAAAGCCCAGACAAAGATTTGGTAGGCTGACTTTACTTTGCATTCTGCTACTGTTTCTAGCCCATTTAAGAATTCAGGATGGGGTAAATGAAGAAACATTCATATCATTTTTGCTTAACATGTTTGTAAGGACTTTACATGTGTCGGGTTGAATTATCGTATGATTTACATACTTTTAAAGTGACTCCTATACAACAGTATTTAGCTCTTTGAAGGCAAGCATTTACACATTTGCTCCATCCAGAGCTGAAATAATATGTGGTTACATTTCTAAAGGGCAGACGGGGCTCTAATCCTTACTTTGCTGCTGAAATAAGTGGTGTGACCCGGGGCAAATCATTGTATCTGAGTTTGCCATTATCTGTCGACATTGAGATGTTTTCGTGTTGTGCAGGTTGAAGAGCAGCATACTAGGGGTGGGTATTTCTGTGGGAGATGGAGATGCAGAGAAACCAGCAGTGTGTCTTTGGCCTACTCAGCTCGTGTTTGGCTGTGTGACCCAAGGCTGCCCACTCTGGCCAAGCTCAACCCATCAATTCGCTGGCTTTTCCGCCTCCATTGCTGGTTGCTGAAAAGCTTCAAGTATCTCAAGGTTATACACCTCAAATGGTGTCACTGGACAGCTGTTATAAGGGGAGAATGGGTCAAATGGTTGGAGCAAGATGGCCACCGTTGGCCAGTCTTGGTGGCTACCACAGTTTTGAGTTTAGGCATTGCCGTTTCACTTTTTCTATCATGGTCATAGGCAGGGTCGGACTGGGGCATAAAATTGTCTCGGGCACCAATGAAAAAGTGGCCCACAGTTGCAAATGGCAATTATTTCCATTTGTGACAGAATGTTTGAATAGTCCCCAAGGGGGAGTTTTTCGATAAAATGTAATGCAAATTGTGCATTTTAAAGTATAATATTCAGCATCAATGGTCAAAACTACTAGCCGTATAGTGAAGTAACTCATCAAGCTGGCCCACATTGGCCAAAAAACTGGCCTACACTAGCATTTTGCGTTGTTGGTCGGGCAGTACCCTATTGCCCTATAGGCCAGTCCGAGTCTGGTCATAGGACTGCAAGACCTAGCAAGCAAAGCACTGTTGCCTAACAAAATTCTGTACTGGCGGATGAGGACTGCCATGACATGAGACCAAAGCTCTGCTGCTTAGCTGTGTAAACTGGTTGCATCAAAACCTACTTCATGGTTTAAAAAAGAGCTTTTAGCAACCTAAGATCAATATGAGTGGAGTAATAGGGTCAACACTTTGATAATTCCTGTAAATAGTTGCCTAGTCAGAACCATCACTTTGCATTCAACTTATTGGGAAAAACATAATTGCAAGTCCCTTTTACACACCCAGGGCAGGGGTGCCAGCAAGTCAGATTTCTCAGAACGCGGGCCTACTCTCACGATTAAAGCCTGTTTTCCAAGCAACCTCACTGATGCTTGCCCCCGCCCACCATCTTCCTTCTCTCTCCCTGTTGCCTCTGCTGTCCGCCCCCCCCCACTTTCCATCCAATGAACACTCCACGCGTAACTGTCAGTTGAGGCACCACCACGCAGCTTCTCACCAGGTGCTGGGTCGCCATGGAAATGGAAGAATTCACAGGGGGGGGGATTAATATTGGGAACATGTACTTACTGCAATGGCCAAAACAGCACTGATCCCCTCGGAGTAGCTGAAAGCCGCCAATATGTCTCAATGCAAAATGTCACCAGACCTATAGAGGCAGAACACTGCTCGAAGCAAAAATGCTGGAAGACGTATTGGTGGGGGAGAGGGAGGAGAAAGGAACATTTGGGGGAAGGTGGGAGAACCCAAAAGGAAAATAAAAGACAAGGTGGAAGTGAATTAGAATAAAAGGGAGAGGCCAAAAACAGGAAAAATACTACATATCAAGGGCAAATGTAGGTAGTGGCTTGGAAACAGCAGGAAACAGTATGTGTGCCACTGTAGGGAATAGTCAGGGCCAGGGAGAATGAGTAAAATCGTGGTGCGGTACGGTGTGGTGTGGTGCAGTAAAAGCAGTAAAGTGTGGCAAGGGAAGGGCACAAGACCCACAAGTAGGCTTTGCATAATTAGAGGAAAACAAACCAAAATGGTTGACCTTCTCCCCACAACTGAAATGGTCCACCCACCCAATTAATGGCCTCCTGCCTCGGCCACCTGCAGCACCTTTTATTGGGAATTTCTTTTGATGGTAAACAGAAACCCATTGCACATATTACTTCATAACACAAATCCTTCCAGAAATTTCGGTAATAATGCAAACCTGACCAAAATTTGAAGAGCACCTCATAAACCGAAACGGATGAAATTGTATTCTCTTTCTCTTACAAAGACTAGACATCATTATTTTTCCAACCTACAAGATGAGCTCCGGGCTCCTTCTTTGCCAGCTGAAAGCTTAATTAAATAGCAAAATCAAAAGAGCGTTTGACCGGACGAGTGGTGAGGCTTTGAAGAAGAAAAAGGAGGCTGTTCCTTGTGTTTGGTTAGAACTATGTCGCCAGCTCTGCTAGTTCATTTTCATTTAGAGCGGAACCCCAAAGCTTATCCGGCGAGGGATCAGATGAGAGTGTGTTGAAAGGCTGGCTAATGAAAGGATCTCATTAAAGATGGATGGGCCACTCTGCTGCCGCTGTCCTCTTCATCAGGTCTGTAATGAACGTAAATTGGCGTGCCTTTTGCTCTCAGCCTTGAAAGTGCCTTGGTTCCCCCTTCTTGTGCCGCACAATGTCACGCCAGTCCCTTCATGCACCTGGCCTGCGCTGAAGTTTGCTGCAAACCTTTGACCTTCTTGCACCTTGAGTTTGTGGGCCAGCCAAGTTAGTTAACAGGTAGCCCCTTCCTTGGCGTAGATGGCATAGGTTATCGAAAAAGCTATATTATAACCACCATAACCCGTGCATCCGTCCATTTTCGACCCATTACATAGCAATAACTCATTCCTCTCTTTTCCCCCCAGAAAAGTGTAACATGAGTCTTGCTTTGTTTTTTTGGCATAAAAAGGGTGCAGATTTATTTTCCACAATATCATAAAAACACACTGCACACATTAGTGGAAATAATTCAGAAGATGCGGCGACTGCTCCGTGTCCAAAAACCTGCTTCCCCCTTTCCTTCCAAAACTCCATCATAGGCCCAACTCTCCCAACCCTTTGCGCCTGAGCCTCGCCTGCCCATGCAGGTGTTCCTGGGCGAGGAGAGAGCCGTTTCCTTGGGGGAAGCTGAGCCCTTGTTGTTCCCCCCAGACACCCCTGCCCTTTAGGCTCCCAAGGGGCGCTGGTCTGGGAAGAGCGAAGACTCTTCCAGCTTTCTCCTGGCTCATCCGGAGTCTGTCTCTTGTGTTTGGTTGCCCAAACACCGCCACACCGCCTGTCGTCCTGCGACATCGACAATCAGGCCTCCTTGCTTGTCCTGTTTGTAGGGTGGGTGGAAAAACAAAGTCCTCTGTTGGCAGGCCGGCTTCCCACTGCCAGGCTGGATGCTGCCTGCAGTGGGAAGCCCGCTCGCTATAAAGAGGGTAGACCCGCCCCTTGCCATTGTAGCCCTTTCGCTGGCTTTTTCCCCCTTTTTGCCGTGCTGCTTCGTTTCGCTGGCTTTCCCCCACTTTGCCGCGCTTCAACGGGTACCTCAACTCCATCCTGAGGAGGGGGAGGGAGATTAAGAGGAGGACACCGCCCGGGTTATCGGGTTGTCTCCTCCATTTTTGGATTTTCCATCGTCACTGTCATGATCAACCTTTCCTATCGCCTCCTCTCCCCCAACCCTTCTTCTTTTATATCCAGAGACCAAGGTCAGATGAGAACCTGGCAGGGTCAGAAAACACCACTTCTCAGCAAGGTTAGGCACTGTAAGACCAATACGGTGGAGAGGGGCATAATATAAATACTGAATAACATAACGTAACATATTTGTTTGAAATAGTTCTTATTTCTTGGGGCCGGGGGTCTGTTTCAAGGCAATGGGGAGATGCAGTGATTGCCAAATCTTTTTTGAAAAAGTATTAATTTACAACTGTGACAGCAAAGCGAGATTCACAAAGAAGCTTATGGGCGTGATTTACAAAGCATTTTTCAATGGGACTGTGTCATTGTAAAACACTTCTGTAAATCAGCCCCTATGTGTGAGGACAGATTTTCCGAAGTCCAACGAAGGGCTAAGTAAAACCATTCAACTGAGGCAAAGAAGACTCCACTCTTAGTATAAGGCTGTACCATCTGGGCTCAGGGTAGCGTAGACAGACCTGCCAGGCTTATGTTAGGAGGGAGAGAGGATTGTATGAATCAGTACAAAGAAATTGCAATACAAATGATGCAAAGATACACTGAAACACTATGGGCCAGATTAATGGAATTAATTGTGCGGGAAACAAGCGCCTGTTCTTCGATTCATGGAACACAATGGAAAGGGCTTACCTGGGACTTGCAAGGAATCCGCACCGGTCCAACACATAAATGCAACAGCACGAGCGGCTTGCGCGAGACTCCAAGCGAAGGGCTGCGCAGTCACCTAAAAAGTGGGCAGAACATGTGGAATGGGGAACAACATGGAAAATTGTCGGCGTTACGAGGGACGTTACACAGTCAAGCAATTGCAATGCCCAAACGCGCAAAGAAACCATATTCATTGATTCAAACAGGGATCGACAGTATGCAAAATAGTATGTGCAAATCCGGAAACACCTACGCCACGCAGTAGCAGGCATAAAAGTCTACACGCATGCACGATAAAAAAACGCACGTTTACTGCCACGATGAATGTACCGTTGGTTGCAGCAGTGATCGTGGAACACCGCAGGAGGAGGAGGATGGCCAAGGCCTGGACTTTCCACCCAAGGACCACACTTTTTGGGATGACTGATTTCCAGGTCTATGCCAGGTATAGGTTCCACCCTCATGTCATCCTAGACCTGGTCATGGAGTAGGAAGATGAGCTCACATCACCCATCCCGTGCTCCCAAGCACTGAACCCCTTGCAAAAGGTGTTCATTGTACTGCATTCTTTGCCCACTGGCTCAATCCAATGGACCACTGCCATAGTTGGGGGCATTTCACAGCCCACACAGCAGTCACGCTGCTTACACCAGGGGTTGGCGTTAATGACTGCGCGACCCTCAGTCCGCCGGCACATCTACATGCCTAGGACACCTGCTGAAAGGCAGGACGTGGTAAAGGAGTTTTATGGGTGGCACACTTCCCTAAAGTGGTAGGTGCCATTGATTGCACCCATGTTGATCTTCGTCCACCTAGGGCAACAGAGCATATATATTGAAACCGGGAACTCTGGCACTCCATCAATGTGCAGGTTGTATCTGATGCCAAGGGCATCATTACTTCTATCTATACAAAGTATCCGGGATCCACCCATGATAGTTACATATTCAGAATGTCACCCCTACAATGGGCCGTGGAAGCTGGGAGGCATGGTAACACACGGCTGATTGGTGAGTATCAATGGCCCTGCACATGCATGCCTGTTAGACACAGACAAATATCCACATGCAACTAATGTCAAACATTATCACCTCTCATGGAGACAGTGTCTACTTTCCGAGCACCTATATGATGATGCCAATACGCAACCCCAACACATCTTCCCAGGTAAGATACCACACTGCCCATATTGCTACTCTGGCCATAATGGAGTGCACATTCGGAGTGCGCAAGTCATGTTTCCGCTCCCTTGTCCACTCATGTGGTGAGTTTCTATATGCACCACCAGTAGTCAACAGGATCATTGTGGCAGCAGGTGTCCTGAACAATGTTGCAACACGGCTTGGTGTACCAGTGGGCATGGTGGTGCCTCCACATCCACAGCCACGCCATGCCGCTTGTGCCTGGCTGGGCAAAGGGCACGTGGAGAGGCTGCCCGACACCAGCTTGTGGCTACTTTGTTCACCTAAACTCCATCCCCAGTAGAGCGCACACGACCCTGCCACATTCCAGGTGCCATTCAGTGATGACAATGGGTCAATCTGCTGTGACCACCAAACCATCCTGAGGATGTTCCCCTGTGCATTCCTTAACACTTAAAACACATTCCTCTTTTACCAACACAACTAACAAAATGACACCAGCACCAACATGCCAAACCTCCCATTAAGTCACCCCTGTGTCACTCAATGCAATCCATATGTCATATAAAATGACCATTACCCTGTGTCATGGCAAGGCACGTCCTGCCAAAGTGTTTTCAGAAATGCTAGATACACAAGGCAAGTGTCTCAAAGTGCTCAAGGCTTGATGGAACAAGGGTGAAAAAGAACACTTGTACGGAGCCCTATATTCAATTAAACCATAACAGTCACTCCACGCCGGATGTGTGCCTGTCATACAATCAACAGTAGTGCCACCAGTGATTATGTTGGCCGATGAAGCTAAAGTTTCATCAAGTGCATGAATGTGCAATCATGCAGCGAGTGAAGACAGGGTGGAACAGACAGATGCTGTCCAGGCATAGTGAAATCCGAAAGAGCAAAGCACAGAGGTTTACAGGGGATAGACATGTGGAGGATGGAAACAAGTTCTGGGTGGTCCAAGTGCATCCAGTCAGTGGGGGTAAGTGCTGTAAGTGATTTCAGTCCTTCACACACCCAAGTCAACGCCTAGCATGTAGTGCAGAACTGAAATCCTTATTTATTTTTGTCTAAAGGTTCATTATTCTGAACGATATACCACTCATATCACACCCTTCTCCTGAAACCCCCCTGGTCACACTGAACCAGGAACCAGGCTGGTTTGCAAAGGTAAATATTGATTTATGTATTTAAATTGTAATCACAATATGGTTAATATGTACACAACAATCACCAATGGGGTGATGTAACACAGAATACTATCTTTAATACACAAAGAGTAAGTAGTGAGCAAAACCATTCGGAACAGGAAATAATACTTTTGTGTTGGTTCAGATCAGATAGCACAGTGGTTAGAGATTCCCCCTGCACACCCCTCAACCCCAATAGGTAATGTAAAGAGATAGGAGGAGAGAGCAGGTATTCAGGAATGGCAAATCAAATAGAATATCAATCCCACTTTCCCCCTTTCAAACACAAGATAAAACGGAATTGATTGTTAAGCTGTCAGAATGGCTTTTAAAGTTATCCTTATAATGGACTGGGCAAAAATACCAAATA
Organism: Ambystoma mexicanum; assembly: GCF_040938575.1. Classification (NCBI taxonomy): domain Eukaryota; kingdom Metazoa; phylum Chordata; class Amphibia; order Caudata; family Ambystomatidae; genus Ambystoma; species Ambystoma mexicanum. Next base: position 911,470,901 of record NC_090926.1, read on the forward strand.
TGGTCAAAATTACTGAAAATGTTATAAATTCTTATGGGAGCCGCTTTGGATAGTTGCATACAAACACAAGCAATGATTTAATCCCAAGAAAACATTTGAAATCTTAAAATTCAAGTCGGAAGCAATTGAAAGCTTTTTTTACACGTGTAGAAATTTCCCAAAATGAAAATTTGTGGCAAACTTTTCACTACACTATATTCGCGATATCCGGAGAATGATTCGGAGTGTCTTGTGTGTGAAGGAAAGCTGTGGATGTTAGCTACAAGCAGGAGTTGGGATTTTGTTTCTAGCACAAAAACTGAGGGAGTTACGGCCGTTTTAGTGAAGGTCGTTTTTCGAGATGGCACAAGAATGGAAAACTGGAATGAGCTTTTAAAAATGACTGGAGAGAAGGGAAGATAGGATGGGTTGGAGAGAGATTTCATACAAAGCAAAGATACTCCTAACACTACAGGTTCTAAATGCAAGATAGGATGGGTCTAAGATAGGGATAAGACTATGCAAAGTACATATGCTAGTGACAAAATTCTTCCTATTTATACTCAATGGATACCTTTTTAAATGGGACTGTCAATTCTGTTCAGGATAGTGGATCTGGTTTAGGAAAGACGGCTGGCTCATCGAACTGCGCAGGGTCAGCAAGGCGCTCTGGTCACAGCACGGCACAGGACTGGACTGAGTCAGCAAGGTGCTCTGGTCACAGCACAGCACAGGACTGGATTGGATTTGCCCTTCTTGGTTCTGAGGATATTTCACTTCAGCGGGCAAGCAGTAACAGCACAGCCCAGCTGTATTATGATGCTTCCCCTTAGGCTTGTGATTCTGGCCTAGCTGAGAATGGTTCAGCTATGCAATAGGCCTTTTGCTTTGCCAAGTTTCTGGGATCTGGAGTCTGGAGCAAGGAAGATGTAGATTTCAGCAGCAGGGTGCTCTGCCACCATCAGGAGAGTGAGTGAATCTGTCTATTTATGAGTGGTGAGATGTCTCTATTTATGCTATGAAATGAAATCATAAAGGGGTGTGTGTGGGCCGGTTTAGCCTAGCTTGCCCCTTTGAAAGGTGATTGGGTCAGAGTCTACTCTCTGCCTTGATAGGAGGAGAGAAACAGAGAATCATCTTTATGGTGCAATTGTATGAGGCTGAGAATCCACCCCTAGCCCCTGGAACACAAAATCTACTTTTGGCACAATACTTATTTTTATATGTGCAAACTTTATAAAAATCACATATACAGATTACATATTTTACATAGCAGCTATTCCTCAAAACCCTGTAGCTGTGGGATCTTGTCTCCGCTTTCCACAGAATTTTGCCCTTTTCACTATAAACACAATGGGCCTCATTCGGAGTATGGAGGTAGTCAAGGCGCTATTTGCGCCATGACTACCTCCCATACCGGGTCCAGGTCCGACCTGGTTCAATGGGACTTACCGGTCCATTCCGACTCTGAAGGGACCGGTAAATCCCCATTGAAAAATCCATTCACCATTCCCATTTGAGCCGCCATAGGGCTCAATGGGAATGGGGAAGTAGCTAATAACGGTACCGCAATTTGTCGTACCGTTATTAGCTCTCAGGTCCCTTAGCAGCTCCCGCTAAGGGACCTCGGAATAGGGTGCAAAGTGATTACCGGCACCGATGTCCTTAACGGTGCCCAGTATCCCTTTACGCCCACCTCGGAATGAGGCCCAATGTCCAATTTTTAAGCACATTTCTACAAGTGTGCGTGTTTAACATGGGAATGAGTGTATAACGTTTCACAATTCTAGCAGAAATACATTTTGCGTAAAATCACATTTCTTGTCATTGCTGTCCAGAACATGTCCCACGGTTTTGCCGCCGCTTCACTCGTGCAGCCAGAAATTAAATTAACAACCCTGTTATTTTTATATTTTTCACAATTTTGGATAACAAGTTATCAGTCTTTTTAAAATGTGTTCTTTGTCCATGTTAACCAAAAAATAGTTGCTTGGCTCCACCCCTTGGGCTCTCCCTGGAATCCCAGGAGCCATCCCCTCATGTTTATTCCTTGTAGAGGCCATTTACGACTGTCTTCACACTTCGAATTTCCTGAGCTGCAGCTTTTCATTGTTCTTTTTCCCGCTGTAGACCAGGTTCTTTCCTACCCTGTAATTAATGCCTCTCTGTGATTTCCTGCTGGTGGATAGACCTTACTTCTGTGAGAAAAACCTGTTATTCAAGTTCTGCAGCTTCAGCCAGGTTTAAATTAATTGTTAACTCTGTTTACTTTTCCTTAGCACAAAACAAACTTGTTGTATCAAATAACAGTTAGAATTCTCATTCAAGATTTTAAACCCATGGGATCAAAACAATTACAATATGGATTACTATCAGTAACAGGCCTCTTAGATTGCAAACATTTGCCTTTCAGTTTATACATGTTAAAGCTTAATCAGGCAGGCCCCCGACAGCTGTCATCACAGCAGCCCTCTGCTGCACAGCGATGTTTTTACCAGATCCACAGACAGGCCACTTTTGCTGTGGAAATCTCTTTATGCTCCCAGCTTTTCAGGACATTGTAAATTCACAATGATTTCTTGAACTAAGTGAAGTGTAGCACCCAGAGACAATGTTCAATATTTGAAGGTGTTTAGTACAGGCATTCTGAAGTTTCAGCAGCAAAGAAAAACTAATTTAAAGCAAGATTTGGAGTTTCATTTAGCAAAACACTGCTTTTACCTTCTGCACTCCACTTTCAATTGTTGTGGAGTCCAGTGACACATTTCAGTAGTGAGAGCTCTGTTACACCACTGACAACATGTGTGGCAGATTGGGCAGCCATCTTTTTGTGCGTTGAAAGCGCGATTTCCAGGGGTTTTGGTGTGCACCCACGTTTTTCAGCCATTTTGCTGTTTCTGGTTCCATTATAACAGAGTGATGCAGCCTAGCAGATCAAAAGTGGGTCAATACATCACACAGAGCCGCCGCCTTCCAACTTGAGTTTGACCGCCGTCAAGGGGAAATCGGGAGATTAGGATGTTCTTTTTTCTTTGGTCCAATTGGAGAAAGTCAGCTGCTTCTCCGTCAGTGCTGGAGCGACATGCTCTGGTTGGGAGTATTGCTGGTTCAGATTGGGCGTATGGAACGCCACTCCAGGCTCCTTGGGTCTTTCCTCCCGGTCCCCGAGTTGTCCTCCTTGGTGATTAGAATTTCTTGGTTCCAATGCTAGGAGACAGAACAGAGCATGGTTATGGAAATTTCCTCACTACTACTCCCAGAGGGAATAGTGGGGCAGATGCATGCATTGAGTACAATTGACAATATTCCCTGCCTGTATTTACTAATGGTTTTAACAGGTGGATTCTTCTAGGTTGCCGGAAGTTCCCCCTATGGGTCTCCGGTTGGCTCCTCTATTTGCTGCAAAATATGCCTGGGATGGCAACTTTTCAGCTGATTTATGTGGACCCACTTGTCTTCCCCTTCTGCCAAACTGCCTTTGGGGATGCGGACTCTGTAGGCGACTAGTGAGATTCTGTCCACAATTTCAAAAGGACCCCGCCAACTTGGGAGGAATTTGCACTCTTTGGCTTGGTTCCTTTGGAAATTGTACAAGTAGACCCTGTCTGCTATTTGGTATTCTTTTCTAGTTGTCTTAGATCATAGTGGGTCTTCATACTGTCTGGAGATTTTTCTAGATTCCGCTGACCATAGGAAAACGCATGTTGAAGGTGTTTTATCAGATTCTCAACATACTCGTGAGCTGTGGAGGCATTTATCAAGGTCTGCTCTTGGGTTCTGTAGAGCAGATGCTGGGGTAGCACCATTCTTCGTTCAGTCATCAGCTCAAATGGAGACATTTTTGATGCAGAAGAAGGGGTAGATCTGATGGCCATCAGGACAAGGGGTAACTGAATGTCCCAACTTGGCCCAGAATCTGCCACTAACTTTTTTAATATGCACACTATATTTTTGTTGTATCTCTCAGCGCCACCGCTATAGGATTGCCGGTAGGCAATGTGCAGTTTCCTTTTGACCCCAAGTATCTCCCACATCTTTGTCATCACTTTGCTAATGAAGTGGCTACCTCGGTCTGACTCAATCCTTTGGGGTAGTCAAAAACACGAGAAGATGTGATTGATCATCCAGGCAGCTGCTGTTTCTGCCTTGCAATTTGGAGCCGGAAGACATTCCACCCATTTAGTGAACAAACATGTTACGGTCAACATGTACTTGTTCCCCCTAGAGGAGCGAATCAAGGGCCTGATAACATTGACTTGCAAATCTGACCAAGGCAGTGTCATCCTCCTCTTTTGGAGGGGAGCACGGTGTGTGAGTGATGTTGGCTGAAATTTTGCACACATAAAACACCCTTTCAAGTATTGGTCAGGGTCCTGCCCCATGTGTGGCCAGTATGCAACCTCTCGCAAGATTAATAATGTTGTATGAAACCCCCGATGACCGGCTGTGGCTGCATATTAGCATCAGGTTTTGGAATGAGGTAGGGACCACCCAGTAGTCATGGCCAGCTATGGATCTCCTCACCAACAAACCGTCTTGGATTCAGAACATTTTTGGACATTTCATCAAAACTCTGAGGTCCTCTTTCCCAATGTAATCGGTATCCATCAGGGGAAAGCTCTCAGGGTCCTCAATGTGTTGATAAAACTTACCAATTATTGGATCCCCTTTCTGAGCCATAATCAAATCAGCATCTGGGGTCTCCTTACTCCATTGTGCAGTTGAGAGTTCATTGTGAGCATTTGAACTAGTGATAGCAGTGACCTGGAATTCCCCCAACAGGGACTCAATCTCAATTAGAGCCCCTTGGATCGCTCCAGTTTTGGCCAGCTGATCAGCTAGGTAATTTCCAGTTTTGTCTGGTCCCTCTATTTTAGAATTACCCTTGATCTTTTTCCAGTAGATGGTCATCCCATTCGAGGTCACCAGATCATCAATATTTTGTATTAATTTCCCATGTTTTAAAGGTTTATTATTAGCACATAGCATGCCTCTGGTTTTCCAGTTAACCAAGTGCTCCACGAACCCGTTCCATACATAATCTGAATCAGTGATTATGAATAGTTTGTGGAGTTGGTGTTGGACAGCAGTGAGGATGGCTTGATGCACAGCCATCAGCTCTGCCACTTGACTTCTTTGGGGACCAATTTTGTACCCAGCGCAGGGTTCTGGGGCATCATTCACCCTTGCATTCCCTACGCCGGCCACAAGTTCCTTTTCCCCGTTGTTGGCAACATGGTAGGAGCACCCATCCACATACTGTGGGCCTTCCCTCACACTGGTCTTCTTCATAGACTTTGTGTGGGGAATTAAGGTATGCCCCCAGGTTGTCCTTGATTTTAAGACTTTCGTCCTCAAGACAGTTTTCTCTGGCACAATCACGCGAGTCAGCCAGACCTTGCGTGAGGGGACTCTTCTTGTTTTGGCCATATCTGACCTCCACAGGAAAGCCTTGCATGGACAGAATCCAGGAAGTAATTCGGGAATTACTCACATTTCCGGCCCGGATTCTGTCACTTTAAAGATATTGCAAAGGTTGGTGTGGAGTCTCCACTATGATGTGTTCGCCCTGGATAAATGGGCGGTGATTCTTCAATGCCGACACCGTTGCCAGGAGTGCCTTCTCACAATCATTGAATTTTCCTCCACAGAGGATAAACTCTTACTCGCATAGGAGATTACTTTATTGACCTTGTCATGCTTTTGATATAATACTGCAGTCAAGCATGTATTTGAGAACCCTGTCTTCAAGAAGAACTCCTTGTTTTTGACAGGGTAAGCTAGGAAAGGCGCTTGTGAGAGGCTTCTTTTGAGTTGTTTTACTGCCTCAGCTTGTTCTGGACCTCACTCCCACTTGACCCCCCTTCAACAGATGGATCAGGGGTCTTGTGATCTCTGCATAGTCTTCAATGAACTTTCCACTGTAATTAGTTAGTCCAAGGAGGCTCGTTAGTTCCCGCAGAGTTGTGGGATCTTTTATTTTCTGGAGGGCTTCTACTTTCTTTTCCTTGGGACAGAGACCCTGAGGAGTTGTCTCATGCCCCAAGAAATTGACACGGGTTCTGAACCACTATGCCTTTTGGAAAGAGAGTTTTGCCCAGGCAGCCCTCAACTGTGTCAGGACATGACGGATCTCCGCTATGTGTTCCTCCACAGTTGAGCTTTTGACTAGAACATCATCTACATAGGCCAGGTTACCCCTTTCACCCAAGTCGGGCATGGCCTTATGTAGAAAGATGTTAAATTAATTGCCGGAGTTGATGTATCTGAAGGGAATCCAGGTCCAAGTGTACTGCTGCCCCTCGAAGGTAAAGGCCAGCTTGTATTGGTCCTTCCTACTGACAGGTACAGTCCAGTACCCCTTGGTCAGGTCAATTGCAATGAATACATTCGACCCCTGGATCTGGGACAGCCCTTGGTCAATGTAGGGAAGAGGCCATCGGGAAGTATGGACCTGTTTGTTGAGCTCCCTTAGGTCAGCACACAGTCTCCACTGGCTGTTTGGTTTCAAAATCCCCAGCACCGGATTATTGAAGGTGCTGTGGACTGGGCGAATTATCCCACGGGACTCCAGGTTCTTAATTATTTCAGTAAGGGACTCTATTGATGCGAGAGGCAGGCGATATTGCTTCACAAACACTGGAGTCATGCCAGGGTCCATGGGAATTGTTGTTGTGTGGATGTCGGTGCGACCACAGTCATATGAGTCCACCGCAAAGAGATCTTGAAAATCTAAGAAAACTTGTTTCAATTTTTGCTTCTGCTCCGGAGTCTCACAGGCATCAGCTAGGTTGACTCTCTCTTCAACCATCTGCCTGAAGCCGGGAAAGACTTCTGGGTTGGCTATCTCAGTGGCCTCCTCCAGCTTGGTGGGGAAGTCCCTGGTCAGAGTGCTGATTTGGACTGGAGGCTTCAGGTGGGAAAGGCAGCCCTCATGGACATGGAAAATCACCTCATCCCTTCTGAAGTCACAAGTCACGTCTTCCTTGCCATAAGGGCAGGAAGTGTACACCAGGAGGTTCCCCCCATGCCAGGTGAAGATCCTGTCTGGTGTTGTGTCATCATCGCTATCATTGTCAAAACAGTCCTTGGGGATTGGTCCTAACAGTTAGTTACCTAAATCTATGGAAAAATGTCAGTCATCAACCGCCATTCCAATAATGGTGCCTGCGCACAGAGTGATACTCTTTAGGTCACTGTGATCCACCTCTATTCAAATGGTGTTGTGTTCCATGTTGACTAGTGGTGTTGGGTTCACCCCAACCCTTGGTGTTGGAAATGAGCATTAAGATGAACATAGGTGTCAGGATTTTTCAGCTTTTGTCCTCTTTTAATTTTTACTTCAAGTGAGAATTGTTGGGTCCATTCTGGGATGGTGATTTCCTCTCCAATCTGAATTTCAACTGCACATGGCAGCAGTTGAGCTGACCGAAATGCCTTTTCTGGGTCATCACCCGCTAATGGGATTACCCGCTAATCTGGATCAAGCTTTGAAGTTTATTAGGTCCAAACTAATGGCAAAGCGATTGAGAATGGCACTGCCTAAATAAAATGCAGCAGGGACATCTCGCACGACCCAACAATTATGGACTATGCTCTTGTTGCCTATGGAAATTTTGAGCATACACCTTGAAGGCAGGAGATGTTTGGAATTGGGTGTTTCCAGGTCCATTTCCCATTTGTCTAACAGTTTAAATGGGGCAATGGCTGGATCTTTTGGGAGTTTGTGGAACATGGCCTCGCTGATGAAGCTCTTACTGTTGTTCACACATACTGGGGCGAGAACAGAGTCCTTCCCCTCGTTTAACTGAATAGGGAGGAACAACTGTTCTCCAATTTTCTGAATATCAGCCAAGCTTTGAGCTGATTTCTCATCATTTTGGTCTATAGGAGTAGGATTTTCTGATTGTGAATTTATATAGAACTTCAGAGTGTTTCCTTCCAGTATGGAATGCCACCGTAGACTGGAAGGAAGGTTGATTTTTAGAAATAGAGAGGACACCCCATCACCAGTTTGTTGTCCTACTGGAATTACTGTCACATCTGGGATTTGGTTATTCTGGAAGTGGAATTCAACTTGGTCAGGTTTTTGTTCAACCATGTGGCATGTGCCATTTAAACTAACATGGTTGACACTCTGTTTTAATTTTATTGGTCGGTAAGTCTGTGTCCAGAGGACCTTGTTTACACAATCTATGAAGGAGACAATCTACGCAGGATGTCATTCCCTAGTAAACATGAAAACTATGACCGGGTGTTTCACCTTGTGTCGCCCAATTTTAATATCTAAATCCACAGTCCCCTCAACAGGAATTTCCTTCCCATCGAAGTTCTGAAGTTGTCCAGGAAGAGGGGTGAGAGGTATTTCTCCCCCCTCCCGAATTCAACTGATCAAAGGCCCTTTTTGACAGAAGGATAGCTTGGGATCCAGTGTCCACCAGCGCCAAAATTGTATATTGCCCCTGTATTTGGACCGGGGCATACAAACGTCCCTCCTTTTCCTCAAGGGGGCAAAGATAATGCACATTTTTTGGCTAATTGGTGGGTTAGTTTCTTTGGATACTGACAGAGAGGTGGTTTGGGCAGGATTTTGTTTGGGATCTTGGGAACCTGTAAGAATAAGGTGGCAGCTAGATATGGGGGAGGTTTTGGGCTCCCCTGGTTCTGATTCTGGGCTGCACACACACCCCCTTTTGGAGGCAGTCACCAGAATGGGTTTTAACAAGGGGATTTTCGTGCTGGGCACTCTGGGGTTTGATGATGGGAGGTTCTAATTCGGTACCCACATCTACCCAGTCCCTGAAGAGGAAGATCTTTTTCCCAGGATCCTCTGAGGACACCTCTCCTTCAAACTGCAAGATTTGCACCTTCTCCACAAAATGGGCTTTTTAGGCTCTTTATTTCTTCTACCTACCCTCTGTTCCTTGGGTTTCAGACATTCGCGGGCAGGAGATTTTGGTTCCAGTTCCTGGGTTTCCAGGGGCTTTTCACAAGTGGGGAAGGGAGCTTCCTCTAAGGCTTTACGCCCCCCCTCCCCCTTGTGCCTCCTCTGTGGGAACCGGTGAGTTGTCGGGGTTCTTACCCCGTCATTGTCCTGGTGCACCAGACCCTGAATTTGAGGAGTTCTCAGTCGCCATGCTCATCTGAGGGTTCTGTTGAGCCGTCAGCATGCGACCCAGCTCAGCAGAGTCCAGATTAGTTTGGGTTTTCTCTAGGGATTGTACTTGCCTCTTTGCCAGATCTAGGCTTTCAGCATATTTTTCCTGTATTACTCCAAAGTGGAGGTACAGGTAAGCTGCTATTTTGGCAATTTTACATTGCTCTTCTTTTACTTGGGGCCATATACAGTTCACTAAGTGCCTGATGTAATGGACCCTGGTCCTGCCATTTATCTAATTCTGTGGCAGTGACTTGTTGTTTGATTTCCTGCAGCCAGACTGTCTCATCCTGCTCTACCCATTCACCCCTGACAAACAATTTGTGCAGTAGGTGTTCCCTTGCAATATTGATTTCCACTGGGGTCACCGTTCCGGAAATATTCACTTCCTTCTGACTTATCTCAGGGTTACTTTTACTTTTGCAAACAGGCTCAACTCCTTTGAGTATTTCTATTGAAGGGTGTTTTTAAAGTGTAGCACAGTATGGTAACCTAACAAGGTGTATGCACCCCGTCAGTTGGCATGCTGTGTTAGACTGTCACAAGTGGTATGTCTAATTCAGGTTCTCGCGACGAGCCCCCAAGCTGTAAGTGATTTCAATCCGGCGCACACCCAAGTCAACGCCTAGCATGTAGTGCAGAACTGAAATCCTTATTTATTTTTGTCTAAAAGTTAATTATTCTGAACGATATACCACTCATATCACATCCTTATCCTGGAACCCCCCCGATCACACTGAACCAGGAATCAGGCTGGCTTGCAAAGGTAAATATGTATTTATGCATTTAAAATGTAATCACAATATGTTTAATATGTACACAACAATTACCAATGGGGTGATGTAACACAGAATACTATCTTTAATACACGAGGAGTAAGTAGTGAGCAAAACAATTCAGCACAGGAAATAATACTTTTGTGTTGGTTCGGATCAGATAGCACTGTGGTTAGAGGTTCCCCCTGCACACCCTCAACCCCCAATAGGTAATATAAAGAGATAGGAGGAGAGAGCATGTATTCAGGAATGGCAAAATCAAATAGAATATCAATCCCACTTTCCCCCTTTCAAACACAAGAGAAAACGGAATTGACTGTCAAGCTGTCAGAATGGCTTTTAAAGTTATCCTTAGAATGGACTGGGCAAAAACACCAAATATGGTCAAAAATACTGATATCATTATACATTCTTATCGGAGCCGCTTTGGATAGTTGCACACAAACACAAACAATGATTTAAACCCAAGAAAACATTTGAACAATAATTCATGGATTATTTGCACCAATAAAAACAGGATTTGTGCGCCATTCTGCCCGCAAATCCCCATTTGTTAAGCAAGGATTTGTGGGCAGAATGGCGCACAAATCCCGCTATTTTTGGCGCAAATATTCCATGAATTACCCCCTTGAAATCTAAAAATTCAAGTCAGAAACAATTAAAAGCTGTTTTACATGTATAGAAATTTCCCAAAATGAAAATTTGTGGCAAACTTTTCACTGTGCGATATTCACGATAACGGGAGAATGATTTGGGGTGTGATGGAAATCTGTGGATGTTAGCTACAAGTAAGAGTTGAAATTGTGTATCTAGCACAAAAACTGAGGGAGTTACGGACGTTTTAGTCAAGGTCGTTTTCGAAATGGCACAAGAATGGAAAACTGGAATGCGCTTTTAAAAATGACAAATGGGTTTCTTACACTAGAGGATGACTATCAACAAAACGAATACCCCACAGGAACACACTCACTTGATCAGGGTGACTGCCTGCTAAGGAAATCCGCCTTTTTCAGATGAGAAAAGGATCAGCGCAAAGATAGTTTTAACAATACTAGTTCTGGAGGGAAGATAGGATGTGTTGGAGAGAGATTTCAGACAAGGCACAGATACTTCTAACACTACAGGTTCTAAATGCAAGATAGGATGGGTCTAAGATAGGGATAAGATTGTGCAAAGTACATATGCTAGTGACACAATTCTTCCTATTTATACTCACTGGATACGTTTTTAAATGGGACCGTTAATTCTGTTCAGGGGAGTGGATCTGGTTTAGGAAAGACGGCTGGGCTTATCAGACTGGCAGGGTCAGCAAGGCACTCTGGTCGCAGCACGGCACAGGACTGGACTGGATCAGCAAGGCACTCTGGTCACAGCACGGCACAGGACTGGATCGGATTTGCCCTTCTTGGTTCTGAGGATATTTCACTTCAGCGGGCAAGCAGTAACAGTACAGCCCAGCTGTATTATGATGCTTCCCTTTAGGCTTGGGGTTCTGTTCTATAATTTTAGGCCTAGCTGAGAATGGTTCAGCTATGCAATAGGCCTTTTGCTTTGCCAAGTTTCTGGGGTCTGGAGCAAGGAAGATGTAGATTTCAGCAGCAGGGAGCTCCGCCAGCATCAGGAGTGTGAGTGACTCTGTCTGTTTATGAGTGGTGAGCTGTCTCTATTTATGCTATGAAATGAAATCATAAAGGGGTGTGTGTGGCCCGGTTTAGCCTAGCCTGTCCCTTTGAGAGGTGATTGGGTCAGAGTCTACTCTCTGCCTTGATAGGAGGAGAGAAACAGAGTGTCATCTTTATGGTGAAATTTTATGAGGCTGATAATCCACCCCTAGCCCCTGGAACACAAAATCTACTTTTTGGCACAATACATATTTACATAGGTGCAACCTCTATAGAAATCACATATACAGATTATATATTTTACATAGCAGCTATTCCTCAAAACCAGGTAGCTGTGGGATCTTGTCTCCGCTTTCCACAGAATTTTGCCCTTTTCACTATGAACACAATGGCCCTCATTACGACCCTGGCGGAAAGCGACTGACCGGACCGCCACAGCGTAAATAGCGTTTCCGCCATTGCACGATGGAGCAAAGTGCGGCCCATTCCGACCCATCGGGCACGAGCACCACGCCATGGCGGAAGTGCAAAGTCCGCGATGGCGGAAATGACCCCAAAACGGCCCACACCGCCGCCGTACGGCGCCCTAGGTGCAATGCCGCCACCCATCATAGCGGACACCGCAGTGAGCGCCAACCGGAAAGTACGGCGACCGTAAATATACGGAAACGGAAGTAAAAACATGGGCCCGGAACGGGAAACAACACCCCGTACACCTATAAAACCACAAAATACACACAACCACTAAAAACACCACCCTGAGACACATCCCAACCCGTCATCCACCCTAGTGAAAACAAGAAAAATGGGATAAGTAGCGAAGAAAGCGTGCGACCGCAAGCGGCAGGTCCACTTCTCCCGTGAGGAACTCACCGTGCTAACAGAGACCCTCCAGGAGAATGCCGCCGCCGTCTTCTCCACGCAAATGACCAGGACGGCACTTGTGAACAAGAAGGCCATATGGGCCCTGGTGGCACAGCGGGTAAGTGCGGTGGGGACCGCACCCCGCAACCCGCAGCAATGCAGGAAGCAGTGGGACGACCTGCGGATACGCGTCCGTAGCATACTTTCTGCCAACCGCAACATTGCCACAGCCACCGGGGGAGGGTCGGAATCACCCATCAAGCTGACCCCCTGGGAAGAAATCTGTGCCTCCACCATTGGAATGGAGAGCATAGAGGGAGTCGGAGGGATGGAGAAAGGAGTGCAGACATCCGGAGAATCAGGTAGGTGGCCCAAATAAAACAATGCCAAAACCACAATGTACAATCATGTGAAGTACCACGTGCCCACATAGTGCAACAGAAACACATAGCCAGGAGAACGTCCACACACATTGGCCTGATAACGCACTTTAAAACCACAATAAATACATAAATAATTAAAAACCCCAAAAACACCCACTACATGTGCAGCAGGCACACCCTAACTACAGGCTGCCAAACAACTGCACCCTCACTCCACACACAAATGAAAGCACCTCCAAGGCCCCGACCCAAATCACCCTCAGGTACCACCCCAATGCATGTGATACATTGCCATTCCAATTCCCACAGACCCATTAATAACGCTCGCCCTCCTTTACTCCACCACAGGGTCCGATCCAAACGACGAGCTCCAGGACACCCCTACCAGCACACCTGCAAAGAGGGCCAAGACCGACGGCCAAAGACCCTCCACCTCAGCTGCACGCATCAAGACACGGCAGCAGCACATATCAAGTGGCAGCACACAGGAGGGAACATCAACAGGCACCCCAGCAGCCAGCATGCCCACAACAGCACCACCACAGGTCCCCCCAATGGATGCCACAGAAGGTACTGCCTCTGGTGGCAGCAGCACCATAGGTGACACCCCATTAATGGCAGCATGCTCCGACACAGAAGACGGGGATGTCGTAGTCAGATCCATCCATGACCTGTCCCAATCCCCCTGTCTGTTCCATCCCGTACACCATGAGGATACCACGCAGGGGCACCCACAAGACGACGACTGGCCATCCCCCACAAGCCCTGTGGCAGGGCAACATGAGGCGAACAGCCCCTCTGTGACACCACCGCAAATGGCCATGGCACAGCACAGGCAACAGTCCCTCGACCAGTTAATCGTGCAACAGCAGCAACTGGCCACGCTCCTCAAGGACCATGCTGATGGATGTGGGGGCACTAAGGCAGACATAGAAACATCAACTGAGACACTTAGGGCACAAATCGAGAGTAGCACCGAGAGCCTGAGAGTCCAAATGGAGAGTAGCACCGAGAGCCTGAGAGTCCAAATGGAGAGTAGCACCGAGAACCTGAGAGTCCAAATGGAGAGTAGCACCGAGAGCCTGAGAGTCCAAATGGAGAGAAGCACCGAGAGCCTCAGGGGGGAACTGCATGCGACGTCCAAAGACGTATGTGCCGAACTTGCCGCAGTGCGCCGTGTGCTCACTGAGCTCTCACAAACCCTTAGGGACATGCATGGACGTGAGCAGGCAGAGACATCATCCGTTGCAAGTTCCGTCCAGGGCAGCCCCCAACGTAGATCTGGGAGGAACCTGCGCTCCACAGGCAGGGGTGCCCCTGATACCCGCAGAGGGGGCTTGCAATAGCGACTGCCCACTGACAATGAGCATCTTTGGACACTGGTGTTCGGGGGGGAGGTAGGAGGGTGGAGTCGGTGTGTTGGGCTCACTTGGGTGGCGAGTCGATAGGGTGTTCAACATGATATCACATATGCCATAAACAATGCACGATCAAACAATGAGATGTGTGGACAATGATCTTTGTGTACTAGGCCATCATAGGCGTACAGTCCATATTGTGCATGTACCAGACACACACAGTGCCACGAGTCCCGTGTCCATGTATCAGCCACCAGGTGTGAGTGCTAGAAGCATGCATCTATGATATGCTGACGAATTTCACGGCCCTCCTGTGCCTCGCAGACTCCTTGAGGTGCTGCCACATCCCCAACCTCATCATGACCATCTTCAGGTGCTTGCAGTTCTGCGTCAGGGGGCATGGTTGTAGTCCTCCTCATGCTGGTCCCGTGGGTTCCCGACTGGTGTGAGGAGCCATCTCTTCAGTGGATATCCGGCATCACCTGTATGTGGACGATAAACAAATTATGTGGAATGCCATTGCTACCTACGCACCCCCCCCCCTTCCTGCCAGGTCATTGCCGCATCACATACCCCACATCATCATGCATGAAATGAGACTCACCGAGTAGCCAGGATCTGTTCCCTGCGTGTCGCTCCATGTAGTGTGGTATTGTAGAGTTCCTCAAGACCATAGGATCATGGGTTGATCCAGGGAATCGGGCACAACAATGTGTAATGATCCTGTTGGAGTCACACACCATTTGTACATTCAGTGAATGAAATTGTTTTCGGTTGCGGTACTGGGCCTCCATGGCATGTGGGACGACCAATTCCACATGGGTGCAGTCGATGGCACCAATGCAACCCGGTATGCCGCCAAGTGCATGGAATCCCACTTTTGTGTTGGTAATTTCCTGCTCCGAGCGTGGTAGAGAGATGTAGTCGTCTGCGTGCTGCAGGAGGGCATCGAGCACTTGCAATAGTGTCCGTGAGAACAGTGGCTGAGAAATGCCATGCAACTGTCCGACTGTGTGCTGGTAGGTGCCTGTGGCCAGGAAGTGGAGTACAGACACCACCTTCAGTAGGGGTGGGATGGCGGTTGGGCTATCTATCATGCTGACAAGGTCAGCCTGTGTCATGTCCACAATGGCGGCTATGGTGTCCCGGTCCAAACGGTAGAGGGTGTGGATCTGCTCATCAGTGAGGTTGAACGGATGTGCTCGGAGGCGTGGGATTGCGGGCTGCCTGCGTGGTGGTAGTGGCTGTGCTGGCAGCCCTTGCTGGCCCTGCCTTGCCCTCCTCCTCCTCCTGCGTCTCCTCCGTGCGGCCGGTTGTAGTTGGTGTTCGTCTTCTTCTTGGAGTTGGAGTACTTGCAGTGCTATCAGGTCCCCCAGGGCCAACATCGCGAGTCCTGCCGGTAGCATTTTGGAGTGGTTGTGGGAGGAGACTGGGCGTGCAATTTATGTGTTTTCAGGCTGTATGGCCTCCACCTGTGGTGATTCATTCCACCTGTGCAAGCTGCTCTCCCCTTTGGGCGAGCACGTCCCGCACACAACGCTGCAATTCGAGGAATGGCATCTTGCTATTGCAATCATGTATTGGTACCCGATGGCCGTGTAACATTGGTTGATATGTTCATTCGGCTATGGTCCCATTGTTTCACATGCATTCTTTGCAGTCGCGAACAGACTTGTGAAGGGTCAGTGGAACGTAGTACTCGAGTAACGGTGGACCCTCATGCATCACTGTACCGAGGTTCACCGACGGGCGGGGCGTGCCATTTGTGAGTGAAGGCAGTTGCCATTTTCACACACAGCCGCACTAGATGGTTTAATTTGTGATTTCAAGCGGCCACAGATGCCTTTTCGACGTGATGTTGCAAATGAGGAATTCGAAGGGCGGCGCTTTCGGTCTTCAGCTAGCGGCGAGGAGATGCCCACAGGTCTGACTGCAAATATAACGTTCTATTGTTCAGTGTCCTTGGGACAGGGGCCATGGCGAGGATGCAATGATTGATATGAATAGTTTGGGATGCGCAATAGCGAAGTGGATGATGAGGCCGGACATTCCCAAATACATGTTACTTCACAACACTGGAATTACGGGCTGGGGCACAGTGGATTTTGCAGGCTGCATAACGCACAGACTCAATGGAATTCTCACATGTTATGTGAGTATGGTAACAGGCGTTCTCATTACGGGATGAGGGAATGATGAATGGATGCATGGGCAGATGATTTGATACGGTGTTTGCCATGTACAGGGCTTCTTAGAATCTGTCCGCCTCCCCTGCGCTATGTGATGCAGGGCTGCCATAGTGGGACCATCGTCTATCTGGCCTGTTGAGCCCTCCCTGTCTCGACGCGCCTTCAGACACTTGTGTCCATGCACGTTACCAATCCCATCTGATGGATTCTGTTTTCACAGACGCATGCACAGGTACACTCGTTTGTGATGGTGTTTTCACCTCGATATGGATAGTTATGAGTCGCAAGTGGTTTTGGGGTGGTGATGATCCTTTGGAGTGGGCTTGCATGCATATGGCTGTGGATTTAGTGTGATCATTGAGGTGAGTTGTTCGGATGTAGTTCTGATGGCCATTCTATTCTTTTTCTTTTCTTTTGGTTGACAGGTATCTCCTCCCCTTTTGCCACTGCCATCTGTATGCCACTCCTGCAGATGGCTTTTACTCCCGACACCTGCTGCTTCGTGTTAATCAGTGGAGCAGCATTACGATCTTATGGGACGATCGCCAATGGGCCACATGCCCTTACGCAGTACTAGTGGCTCGGAGCAACATTTCGGCCTTTCAGCTGGACTAGTGCCTCCCTATTGGGACGGCCCTGCGGTTCTAGGCGCTTCCATGTTGCCTTTTCGTACGGAATGTAGCCCCTGTGTACCATGAAGGGACAGGGCGTCACACAAGAAGTAGCTGGTCATTTCTTGCGGATGCAGCCCACAATGGTGAAATGTGTTTTGGAGTTCATGGCCTAATGGCTGTATGGGCTTGGTGAATTTGTTGTGCATTAAATTTCTATTCTGATATGGGCCGTGTAGCGTTCTTCTTTGCAAGTGATGTGGCATATTCCTATTTGGGGAGCGATGTATTGTGAGGAGATCTGCATTGGGTTCCAGCTTCGGAGTATAGTTGCGTGGTACTGTGCTGGGCGCGTTTGCCTACGAAGCCCAGTGAGGTCAGGGGTGAGGGCTGCCAATATGACTGTTTGGATGATGTCATGCTCAGGGGCGGGGGATTAGGTTTTGTGTAACAGATGCCGGTCAGCCAGGTGGATTGGTGGAATGATGTGATTATCGGAATTATGCTGCCTGTGTTTGCGTACGTTTCTTGGTGGGAGACTGAGGTCATGTCCATTGGTATAGCTTCTGTATTCGTGCCATCTGTGCCCTGCAGCTCCCATTGGCCCCTCTTGTGATTCTTTTGTTCGTTGGCATGCATGGGTGACTTGTACATTTCACTGGTTGCATTGTGACTTCGCTGCACCTACGGGGAGTTATACTATGTGGCCAGGGAGCGGTGTACAAGCACTCAGTGGGGCCGTTTACGGTTGATTCGCGATGCCGTACTTCTCACCATGGCGGAATGGTACTTTCCGCCGTGCTTGATGGCGTTAGGTACATGTCCGCTAGGGTCGGAATTCGCGTACCCTTGCGCCATGGTGCTAATTACGGTTTGGCATGGCGCGCGCGCGCATACTTGGTGCAGTTAGCGTTGGCGTTCACTACGGTGTCGCTAATGGCATCGTACTTTACGGTGACGGGTCATAGTCGCACTGAGCGCTATTCGATGGCGGTATTGCATTTCCGCCATCGTTTTTCGCTTTCCGCCAGGGTCGTAATGAGGGCCAATGTCCAATTTTTAAGCAAATTTCTACAAGTGTGCGTGTTTAACATGGGAATGAGTGTATAAAGTTTCACAATTCTAGCGGAAATACATTTAGCATAAAATCACATTTCTTGCCATTGCTGTCCAGAAGATGTCTCACGGTTTGGCCGCCTCTTCACACCCGTGCAGCCAGAAATTAAATTAACAACCCTGTTATTTTTATATTTTTCACAATTTTGGATAACAAGTTATCAGTCTTTTTAAAATGTGTTCTTTGTCCATGTTAAGCAACAAATGGTCGCTTGGCTCCACCCCTTGGTCTCTCCCTGGAAGCCCAGGAGCCATACCCCCATGTTTGTTCCTTGCAGAGGCAATTTACAACTGTCTTCACACTTCGAATTTCCTGAGCTGCAGCTTTTCATTGTTCCTTTTCCCTGTTTGAATATTTGAAGGTTCTTTCCTACCCTGTAATTAATGCCTCTCTGTTATTTCCTGCTGGTGGACAGACCTTCATTCTGTGAGAAAAAACCTGTTATTCAAGTTCTGCAGCTTCTGCCAGGTTTAAATTAATTGTTAATTCTTTTAACTTTTCCTTAGCACAAAACAAAGTTGTATCAAATAACAGCTAGAATTCTCATTCAAGATTTTAAACCCATGGGATCAAAAGAATTACAATATGGGTTACTATCAGTAACAGGCCTCTTAGATTGCAAGCATTTGCCTTTCAGTTTATACATGTTAAAGTTTAATCAGGAAGGCCCCTAACAGCTGTCATCACAGCAGCCCTCTGCTGCACAGAGATGTTTTTACCAGATCCACACACATGCCACTTTTGCTGTGGAAATCTCTTTATGCTCTGAGCTTTTCATGACATTGTAAGTTCACAATGATTTCTTGAACTAAGTGAATTGTAGCACCAAGAGAGAATTTTGAATATTTGAAGGTGTTTAGTACAGGCATTCTGAAGTTTCAGCAGCAAATAAAAAGTAATTTAAAGCAAGATTTGGATTTTCATTTAGCAAAATAATGCTTTTTCCTTCTGCACTCCACTTTCAATTGTTGTGGAGTCCAGTGACACATTTCAGTAGTGAGAGCTCTGTTACAGCACTGACAACATGCGTGGCAGATTGGGCAGACATCTTTTTGTGCGTTGAAAAGCACGATTTTCAGGGGTTTTGGGGCGCACCCACGTTTTTCGGCCATTTTGCTATTTCTGGCCCCATCAATACAGAGTGATGCAGCCTAGCAGATCAAACGTGGGTCAATACATCCCACAGTGCAGAGAGATGCAACTCTCTAGGGTCATTTGCCAAGTGCATTGACGATTACACCAGTTCAGGTCCCTGAGGCAAGTGCCTAAAACATTGCCACAGGTGGCAGGGGCCTGTGATACCCTGAGATAAATCAAGCAGGCAGTCATCAAGCTGCAAGGAAAAAAGTATGAGAGGGTGAGAGAGTAGAGGGATTGCTTGGCAGGGAAAAGGGAGAGAGAAGGAAGAGTAGAAGAGGAAACCTGTGATGAGTCACAGTAATGCAAGGATATGAGGCCCCAAACAGAGGGTGGCATGAAGGGCATCCCAGAGTGTGGCCCCTGCTGATGATAAATATCTCCTGGAAAAATATCTTCCTCCAGAACTGCCTCACTTGAAGAAGTTTGGAGTAAGATGATGATATGGCTCTTGAGGGACAGCCTAGAATAAGGAATATTTGCTGATAGGTATAAAACAGCCCAGACGAATCCCTGTATACAATGCATACTTTGTATGAATCAACCATCTCAGCCACGGCTAGCCAGTGGAGGAAAACCTGGGCCAGACAGATGTGTTCCCTGGTCTGGAGGAAAAGCATAATCATTGCGGTCATCTTTTGAATAAGTCACAAAGGGTGTGGAATAGAAGCACGCAGTGCGAGCAAGAGCAAGTTGCAATACTGCATCCTGTCAAAAATCAGGGCTCTGGACCCAGTGACCTGCTGGTGGAAAGTGAGAAAAGGTGCAATACCTCAGAGGAGGCGGAGCTGATATTTGTACTTTCAAGAGTTTACTGAAATGGGGCATGAGAAGGAGAGAGCATACGTGAACATGAACACAAAGATCAATATCTGTGCAGATGGTAGTTGCTGTAGGGCTAAGGGGGGCTGGCCTCAGAGAAAGTGAGAAAGCTTGTCCTGGGGCTTCAATGCAAATGAACCCAGTACTGCAGGCATCAAGGCTGAGGTTCTTTGTAATACACCATGACTGAATCGTGTAGTAGACAGTCAGATATGAGTCAGGAAGAAGAGTTGGTAGAGGGGACCCATAAAGAAAGTACTTGAATACAGATGAGAAAGTGCTAACCACACGACACTTGAATACAGATGAGAAAGTGCTAACCACACGTGCAATGTCAGCCATGTACACATAGATTCACCAGGGCAATAGCTGACATCCCTATTTTGTGCCACAGTATCATGAACCCATGAACTCAGTGCACCATACACACTGTACTGTACACAATCTGCAATGGTGGAATTAACAAAATAACATGCCAGTCAAAAATGTAACATTACATAATGATCAATGTAAAAACACATTTTACCTGTACCCTTGAAATGACTTTCACACTCCACTATTATGAAATGAATGCCCATCATTATCAGACCTAAGGATCTGGAGAGAAAAATAAAATAGAAATAAGCATTTACCACATAAAAGCATCAACATACTTCAATACACAGGGGCACCCCACACAGAAGATAAACACATGCAAAACACAACTTCCAAATCAGCCAGTAATGTGTGAATGCACACATGCAGAAACACCAATACACTGCATGAGATTCTAACACAGAATAAATGCACCGTCACACACCAAAAACTTTCACACACTGCCTGCCAACATGAATTACATGCAACATTGTGCATGCAACACTTACTCATTAATTACAAGTTGTCACATAAAAAATCACACTTCACTCCATATGTTGGATGTAACTGTGAAGATAGCACATATGCAGAAAATGAACCCAAATCCAAAAATCTGACACCCTCGGAACACAACCTATGACTACATAAGGCAATCCACCAACTGTGTAGGAGAGATACATTGCAGTGCACAGAATCATAGAAGCACCCAAGCCATCAACACATGCATTGCACATTGCACAGGCATGCATCCCATATCTCAACAATTTTGCAAGGGCACATATGACATCAGGTATTGGACAGGTGAATGTACACAAACATTGACTAACACAGATGAATCACCCAAGCAATAAATCCATGAAATCATGACAATGTTTTGAAGCAGAGACAAGGACACAACGCCCTGTGAGTGTTTACATCGGTCAAGTGCACAGGTGATGTTGTTAATGTACACCTCATGGCAAAAGGGAGTGCATGGAGAACACCTTGTGGCAAAAATTTAAGAAAATAATACAGTAATGGAAGGGATTAGTCACGTGTTGATGGTGACTATGAGCAACTACAGTATTTGCTCACTACTTCACCTGATACATGTGGGGTTACAACCCACCAAGGACACATTACGCAAATGTACATGATGCACGCTACTGCATAAATTACACAACTTTCAGTATTAGAAGTTGTGAAGAGAAAAGACTACATCATCAATGTGACCTTAGGGAGTACATGCTCAATGTGCAGTGGGAGAGCGAGTCTATTACACAGACAGCATCACGCACAGCAAATTGACCCATCGCTATCCCTTCCAATACCTAAGGGCTTCACACACAAGGAGTAGTTGCCTCAGCAATGCAGGAGTACAGAAGGGATAGTATATCATCAGGAAGCCCTCAAGACGGTAGTGGTAGCCTGGCATCCCTGTGGATGTCATACCGGCATTCCAATGCAATATGTGCAGAGTCTGTGAGCCGCTGAAACATTCATATTGCTGGTGATACTTTGGCCCTGTCCCTGAGTCAAATGACAAGTCACGCATACATAATCTGGGATAAGCTGTAGTGGTCGTACGGTACGACAAGGAACACTTAGGACTCGGGTGTTACAGTAGTGTAGCATGGAGAATACCACAGCACCTGTAATATTGCTCCTCTGCGTGATGTTGTGATATGATATGATGTGATGTGGCATTTATAATGCGCCTGTACACAAGTGTTTCAAGGCGCGATGCAGCAAGGGAGGGGGAACAGAGGGAAACAGAGACAGCGATCCGACTAGGCCAGGTGTCATTTAGATTGCGCAAGTGCAGGGGAATTTGGAAGAGGAAAAGTTCAGAGTGGGAGAGGGGTGGGTACAGTGCAGTACATGGGGTAAAAAAATAAATAAAACAATATAAGAAGTAGGGCCAGCTGGTGGCAAGTGCAGGGGTAAGTACAGACATCAGTTGTCAAGTGCTGGTGAGGGACTGTAGGGATACAGAAAACAGTCCCCAAGTGCGGGTTTTGCCAGGACGGCAGTGCAGGTGTGTAACTGGTGGGAGAGGGGACCTGGGTCCAAGATCAGAGGGTGGCCAGGTGATCAGTATAGTTTCAACCACGAGTTCAGCAGGGGAGAGGAGGAGAGAAAGCAGAAGCAAAGAGGAAGGTCACAGAGAGAGGTAAAAAAGTTAAATGATAAGCACACAAATTACAATACTGGCATGTCAGCATGCAAAGAATATATTAGACAACCAAGACATCCAGCAATCATGCTAGCCAATGAGGCATGCTCAACATGCAAGACTGTTAAAAAGCTTACCCGCTGACTGTACCTGCATGGTGTGAATCCCACATCCTGTTTACCAGGTACTGTGTTTTCTGATCTGGTAATGGAAGGACAGTGTCTGGTGGAGGGCATGAGGAGCATGAACTGAAAATGGTGCAGGTTGTCTCCCCGGGACAGCAGTCACTGCCACATCACGGATTACTGAAACAACATGTTAAAATAGCCACTGTGAAGTAACATTGACACAGCACACATGTGCTACGGAACACAAAACCTATAATTACCTGCACATGTCATCCACTGCGTCAGCATGTAAAAATGCTAGTTGTCTTCACTAGGCATGTTTGCATGTACACCACAGCACGTGTTGTCCTTGAGGTGTTAATGGCACACCTCAAGTTAAATCAAGATAAAAGAAATATCAAATAGACAATCAGGAAAGGGCACAACCAAATATGCAATGCCAACATGTGGCCATGGGGGGTTGTAGAACTAACAAAAAGGAAAACAAGAAGAAAAATATCTATCGTGGATCGGGTGGGGGGATGGAGGTGGACCAAGTAGGTGAAGGGGCAGGGTGCACCTCAACTACCACATGGGTGGACGTAGAAAAAAAACAGTTCCCTCCATGTGCTCATGGACTGCACAGCTATCTGGGACTGAGAGGCTTGTCTCTGATGTGGCCACCTTCATGTGTAGAATCAGAAGGTGGTAGTGGTACAGGAGGCTCACCACGTAGTGCCCTCATCTGATCCTCTATGGCAGCGGCCAGGCGGGACACTGATGAATGTGCCACCAACGTGATGTTTCAGCGGTCAGCATGTAATAACTCACGGCATGCATGTAGTTCCTCTGAGATGGTATGCCTCACTAGTTGCATTTCATGTTGGTACTGTGTCTGGTGGGCTGCCTCGTCCACTTCGACTGAAGCTCTGTGGGCCAACAACTCTTGCCTCAGGGCTTCCCTGTGGGCCCAACCCTCTGCAAGCAGAGATGCCAGCAGAGACCTCAATTCGACCCGTCGGCTCTTGCTGTTGGCCTCCATTTGCAGCCTGTGTAAGTGGCATGTGGACCGCAATGCCTGCAGCTGGTGCTCAACCTGTGCTTGTGGTGGGATCATGGAACTGGCCACCCTATACATGCCCTGAGCCAAGATCTCATAGGCAGCACCGTGTTGTTGCATGTTGCACAACATTGACTGCTCCCACACCGTTTCACCAGCCTTGCAGCCGAAACCACCACAGATGGACATTACAACATTGACTGGCCCTCTGTAAGGGCAGCTGAGCCCCTGCAGACTCACAGGCAACAACAGCTCCAACACTTGGTGCACTCACCTCCGACAGCATTGAGAATTGCACATCCGGTTCAGCACCAGAGCTACTGGATCCATAGCAGTTGGTGTCGAACCAAGACATACCCTTGGATGGACTGTAGCACCAGTGGATTCTCATGGGCTGTGATACCATGTCCTCAACTGGTGGTCTGCTCCAGCTCATACTCACGTTCCTCCTTTTCCTTCTCGTCTGCATCTAGTGCCTCATCACCTGCACGAGGACACATAAAAACATGAAGATTGATGTTAATAGCGTGGAAATTATACATCAGAATCACAATGCTGTCCTGCAACACATTGAAGTACATGTTACCATGCCAGGAAAGCCATACACACACTATGTACAAGAAGGCGTGTGATTGCGCCGTATGCAGACTTGCAACAACATCCCATGTTCCAGACCATGTAACCAGTGGACACATTGACATCAGACATGGTTCTTTGAAAGCAAATTGTGTCCCATGGCACAACAAACTAGTGTCAAAATCATACAAAATGCCCATTGTCCTGTGGCTATGTGACATGCTATATCATCACATGTATAACTCATGCACATATTCACAGCCAAGTGCACATAAATTATATGCCACAGCAGTGTAGAACTGGCACAGGGAGTGCATACGATGTGGACATGGCCTGAGTTTTCAGTCCCAGGTATGTGATGTTGAGAGAGTAATCACATGGACTGGGAAATTGGAAGTAGGGACAGTGACACACAAGAGGGACAGTGCCATGGTTCCATGGAGTGTGTGCTTGTGGGAGTTGAACAGGGATGAATACTGACAAATATTTGACAACACAGTTAGTGCCATAGCTGCACTGGGGATGTGCACAGTGTTGAGGCATGCTATGTCACGAATGGCACAGTGTGAGTCCCACTGGTGTTCTTCATAGAAGTTATCTGTAGCATGGGACAACCTACGTACATGTGTCGATGGACTATCTACACCATGCACTGCATGATGTGTAACATGTTCTTCAGATAGAAGCACATGTCTTGCAGTGCAGAGCCACTGTCATCATGGATGCTCCTAACCAGATGCAACTTTGTGGTACAATGTTCAAATAGAAGTTTGTGTATGCTGGTGGGTGATGAATAATGTCACAATGCCATGTGCTACAGATGTTTGACACTTGGATTTTATCCACTCTAGAGTACACTGTGCACCAGTCAGTACACCATAACATGCTTCACTCAGGGCAGTGCTTCAAATGCAGGCTCAAGTGCTACACAATCATACTTCTTGCATCTTTTTACCCTCCACATACTCATGATGCACAAGCTTGGTCACTCACCAGAAGTGGCCTCGTAATCTTCAAGGTCTCCCACACCTTGCACCTGATCCGCATGAATGAACTGGCTCATGACCTGTTCATGCTGGATGAGCTCTAGCTCCTCTGGTGCCCCCACTCCTACTGCCAGAGCAGAGGTGAGGTTGGCACCCATCTTGGATTTGGTGTGCCAGTTGAGGTCATTCCACCGCTTCATGACCTGAGAAGCAGTGCGCCTCTCATAACCTAAGGAGTTTATGTCATCTGTGACTCGCTGCCAATGCACCAACTGAGCACGTGTTTGTGTGCTGCCTGGCTGCGTGCACATGTCATGGTGGCGTGCGACCACGTAGTCCTCAAGGATCTGGAGTTCCTCATAATTGAAGCTCCTTTTCCTCAATGTGGCTGTGTCCTGTGCCATGCCATGGGGTTGAGCCGCTTCCTGCTGTGCACGCTTTGCCTTCTTGGCCGGTGGTGCAGACCGACCCTGTGTGGCTGGGACCACTCAGGGCAGCAGCTGCTAGACCACTAGTGGGATGGGCCATGGCATCACCCACTAATGCTGGGACAGCAGCTTCCCCTGCTGCGCCATGACCCTGTTGGGGTGTGTCCACAGCTTTGGCTGGATGTCCCTTACCCTTGGAAGATGGACTGCAGCTGCTCCTGCATGTCCGTGTACCTGGGGAGGATGACAGCAGCTAGCGTTGCAGGTCCTGGACCCTGCGGGGTGGGGATTGGAGCTTCCACTACAGCTACCGGACCTTGGGTGGCAGGGACAGCAGCTGCCCCTCAATGTCCCTGACCCGGTTAGGGGTGGGAGCGCAGCTTTGGCTAGATGTCCCTTACCCTTGGACAGATGGACTGCAGCTGCCCCTGCATGTCTGTGTACCTGGGGGGGGGGAGGAAGACAGCAGCTAGCGTTGCAGGCTCTGGACCCTGCGGGGTGGGGATTGGAGCTTCCACTACAGCTACCGGACCCTGGGTGGCAGGGACAGCAGCTGCCCCTGCATATCCCCGACCCTGTTGGGGGGAGCAGAGCTTTGGCTGCACATCTCTTACCCTTGGACAGACGGACTGCAGCTGCCCCTGCATGTCCGTGTACCTTGGGGGGATGACAGCAGTTAATGCTGCAGGTCCCAGACCCTGCGGTGTGAGGAATGGAACTTCCACTGCATCCACCAGACGCTGATGGGTGGGGACTTGAGCTTCCCCTGGAGCCCCCGGACCCTGGGGGGCAGGGACAGCAGCTGCCACTGAATGTCCCTGACCCTGTTGGGGGGCGAACTGCTCTCTGCACGTCCCCTACACCTGGAGGGGGGGGAGCAGCTTCTGCTGCACATCCCCGACCCCGGCCACCTCTGCCACATTTCCCTCTTGGGGCCTTTCCACTCATGGTACAGATGGACTTGTACAATGGATGGCACACCAAGCAATTGTCCTAGGCAATCAGAGTGAGGGGGCGATGTACTTGATGCAAATCATACTTCTGTGGTCCAGCAAGGCTCAATATTACCCCTGGTGAAAATATATCTGGGACACGTAACGTACAGGCACCCCAGGAATCAAAAATGTGTGTATGCGACACCTAGGTAGCTCCTTTAAAAAGAAATTGCGATACGCTGTTGCACCCAGCAACACAAAAAAATGCATACGCGAAACCTGGAAAGCTACTGGAATAGTAATAATGGAGGTACGCGATACACAGGTGAGCCCAGAGTATGAATAATGCATACGCGACTCACTGTTAGCCTTTGAAAAAAGAAACGTACACCACGTGTGTGCAGAGGCAAATCCCCCACCAAAATAAGAAGTTTGTATTGTCACAGTACTGAATGAATTGGGTGGCACCAAAGAATTCTCTGTAATGCACTCCTCCATCCACTCCAAATTGCACGTACAGTCGGATTTGCTTCTGTGCACTTCTTTATCCCGATTCTGAATGCCAAAGCCCATCGTGTGTCACATAAGTTATGCACTGAGGGCCTTTCCTCGTATTTCACATGTCTGCGCTAATAACGACCGCATAACCGTCACTCTGTTTCCAGCTGCCCACGCAATAGACACGGAAGTCCCACGCTCCTGCCTATGAGCCTTTTTACCTGCCTCCTACTGCTCTGAGCTGCCTCCTACTGAGCCATCTGCTGCTGCCTGCCCACTGTGTGTGCCTGCTGCCCTCCTACCCTGCATTTTGAGTGTCTGCTATCCAGCCATTTCCAGTGCTGCTGTCCTTGGCCCTGTGACCATTTCAGCTGATTCACCAGACTCCAAATGTGCCATTCCATCACCACCACTCCACAGCCCAGCCCCAGAAGCACCTGCCTCAGGGGTTGCCATGTCTCAACCAACATCTTCAGAGGTAAGTGACAAATCTGCTGCAGCAAGGCAGAGGGCTGTCAACTTCACTGCCAAGGAAGTTGACATCCTGGTGGAGCAGGTCCTGCAGCATTGTGATTCCCTCTTCAATGCCCCAACGCAAGTCGGCAAGGAAGGACGTAAGCTGATCTGGGATAGGATCGTGGATGCCATCAATGCAGAGGGGGTGGCATCCCGTACCTTCAAACACGTGCTTCCTCCAGGCCGGTGCCACCAGAGAGGGGCACAGGTGCCGGATCAACAACACCGACATGCAGGTCCTGGAGAAGTTCTACCAGGCGCTGCCACACCCAGGTCAGCGAGTTGCAGCAACATCCGGAGTTGTCATGTGAGTGTCCATGTGTTGCTAGGCTACACAGTGCATGTGCATGTTCCTGTATGTTGGAAGTGAGCACCTTGGGTTTACAGCAAGTATGCCTCTTTGACAGATGTCTGCGTGCAGGACCCAGACAGTGCTTTACATGTGTGGAGTGAACCATGTGTAATTTTAATGGTATTACATTTGCATTATGTGTTGTACTGCTGCATTTCACAACGTGCACAGGGTTTGTTACATGTGTCTGAGAAGTGCCTGTGTGACAAGTGTGACAGATGAGGTGGTGTTGGAAACCTCATGTGCATGCTTGGTGTTCATGTGTATGTGTCAAAGACGTGTTTGTGTGGCTGGCCCTCACTCATGGATGGATGAATCAGGTGCATTTCAATGTGTGACGTAGTCACGTGGCAGGATTGCTGTTGACAGTGCCATGTCCCTGGATGTGATTTTCTGTTGGGATGGACAGACATGTATGTACATTGTATGTACATGTGTGTTGTGGAGGGGGATGATGGTTGTACCCTGTAACAGTGTACTTCATGTGAAAGTGTTTGTTGACATGCACACATTAGTGCAGTACCCTGATGTTTGTGTTCTATGTCTCCTTATCTGCAGTTGCATTGGAAGAAGAGGGCGGAGACAGTGGTGTGGAGCAAGGCAGCAGGGATGCCTCCACCAGGCAGAGGCGCAAGGCCCAGTCACGCCCCCTAGACACAACATCATCGGGGAGCGAGGAGGCTGGTACTGCTTCTGGACCATCGTCCAATGCTGCGGAGGGGTAGTCCAAGAGGGCAAAGGTGGAAGTGGACTCCTCGGCAGTGGGGAAGGGGGGCGAGTTGAGACAACACATGGGCCATCCAGTGAGGAAGACGCTCGGGAGTCATCTAGGATGGCAGGGGTCAAGGGGGAGGAGGCAACCATAGTAACCAAGCCCATGGGATCAGGTGGGGGTGGTGAGGTGGCTGTGACTACTGCAGTCCTGCCCCAGGGGCATGAGGCTGTGCAGGTCACTGTGGAGGTGTCTGTGCAAAATCTTGTCCCTGGAACATCGGCTACAGATGTATGCACTTGCCGGCATGCCTCATCCGGACCCAGCCCCAGGTTTCGGATGCTTCCATCCAGACCGACACCCCAATGCTGGCAGCTGTTTCTATTCGGGACAGAGTAGTACCCCTGGTGGTCGGTGTTGGGAGGCGTACCGGTGACATATGTGATGAAGTTTGGGCTTGCTGTCGAGTGCTTGCGCATCATCACGATGATGTCTGGCATCTCCTCAACTGGCTAGCACCATTCCTGGTCTTGATTGTGCTGTGTGGGCTGTCCACTAATGTGACCGCCTCCACGTCTTCATCCTCTTTGCTCCAGTCTGTCCTCCGGGGTGCCTTCCGGGCCAGATAACACCAGGGCCCCCTGTGCACCAGTGGCACCCATATTGCCCCATCTGGTGGAGCAAACATCCCTGCCTGAGTTGGGAGTCGACAGTGGATCAGCTGAGGTGGTCATCATGCCGATCCAGGCAACAACAGGAGCTCCGGCAATGGAGGGAGAGCATGCACCCAGGAGCAGGGCACGAGCCTGACACCCCCGGGTAATGTCATCAGCCCAGAAGGTGTCCACACAAAGCAGATGCTGTGACTGCAGCAGGCACTGAGGATGAGGCTATTTTACATCACAAGGGGGCAGGTATCTGGCATCAGGCAGGACGCAAATGTGGAACTGAGAAACAGACGTTGTCTGTGTTTGTGCACTACGGGCAGCGTATCGGAGCAGAGAGGCAGCAGGCTCGGGAGGCGAGGGTTGCAATGGCCAGGGCAGAGGTTGCACTGTGTCAGGCAAGGAGGCCGGCTGCCATCCTGGAGGAAATTTAGAGAGGAACATGTTGGAGTCCCTGCAAGCCCTCCAGGAATCAACAGGTGCCCGCCTGTGGAAAATGGACACAGTGCTCGATGATGCCCTGGCCCAGACTCTGAGTGAGATACATGATGAGGAGTAGATGGACTAGCCCACTGCCTATGTACATAGATCTGTAGGTGTAAGTTTCCTTCGATTTTTTGTTTTTTTGGACTGGACAATTTGGACTATACTCCCGTTTTTCTTGTACATAGTTACTTAGGTGTAGGTTTTTTGTTTTGAAAACCAGACATTATGGACATTTCTTTCTCTTTTATCTTGTAAATAGTCGTTTTGGAAATTTTAAATATATTTTCTTGATTATATACATGCGACAATTATTTTTCTTCTACAAACTGTATGCTATTATAAGCATACAAATAAATACTTCTGTGTATTGTAATATGTTTTTACTCAAATGCATCACTTCATGTTCATTTTGGTGTGTGTCTCTATGCTAGGCTATTTATGAGCCGTGCTTCTCGCCATTGGTAGTCATGTGGCTGGTTCCATGCATGCCTGTGTATTGTTGCTGGGATGGTTTGCAAGGGCACTATCCACATGTGGCTGTCCAGTGCAGGTGTGTCAGGTAGACGGATGGGTGTGCACTGTCAAATGGTATCTCATTTCAAATGTGCAGCACCACTAAGGGTTTGCTTCAATGTGGTTGGGGTGGAGGGAGGTGGGGTGACTGTGGGAGTGTTACATGTTCACCATCAGGCAACATGACTTAGTTAATGCTGTGTTACACACATGTCGTTAGTTCACCTTCACCTGCATGTGTTTCTGCAGTATCCATTCACTCGAGTGTTGGTCAACCTCTTGCACTGGAATAGAGTGGTGTTTTTTTCAACAATCCACAGTGGCTGCACAATTCACCAGTCTCTGTGAGTCGTGCACTCTCTGACAGCCCTGTCCTTCACACATGCCTGGAATGGTGATGTGACTGATAGGAGGTATTTTGAAAATTAACCAGCTCATTGATGCTCAGGCTGTGACACACAGGACCATTGTTACTTGATATAGCACACATTCTAGGTATAATTGCTTCTGTCATTGGCAAACAATCGGTCACTTGGGCTTAATGACAAGCTATTGTTGCATGGTCAGCAGGACCTTACTTTAACATTCACTTGTCACATGTGTATGTTGGGGGATGGTTAAGGTCAGGTAGTGTGTGTGCGCAGATACAACACTCATGGATGTAGCACCGGGGAATGCATTGATGTTTTGTTTGCAGGATACATGTTCCTGAAGGTGTTCCGGCTGATGTCACAACACGGCAGCCCAGGTGCACAAAACACAATCATTGCAGTGATGATGTGTCACAATGTCAGGGTGCAGCCTGCAGGGGGGTGCCATGGATGATGGGGCCAGGGGGTGGTGGTGTCCTGTCTGGAGGGGGCTGCATGCAGGGGGGTGCCACAGGTGATGGGGGCTGAGGTGGGGGTGTCCCGTCTGGAGGGGGCTGCCTGCAGGGGCGGGCAACACATTATGGGGCTGGGGTGGGAGTGTCCCATCTCGAGGGGGCTGCCTGCAGTGGGTGTCATGGGTGATGGGGCTGGGGTGGGGGTGTCCCATCTCGAGGGGGCTGCCTGCAGTGGGTACCATGGGTGATGTGGCTGGGGTGGGGGTGTCCCATCTAGAGGGGGCTGCCTGCAGTGGGTGCCATGGGTGATGGGAGTTGGGGTGGAGGTGTCCTATCTGGAGGGGGCTGCCTGCAAAAGGATGCAAGGTGCTGGCATGCGATTATACTGGGGAGCACTGAGGATTGATTGTGAGGTGTTGACACGCGATTTTGCAGGTGTATGGGCTGGGCTTGTGTGGGAGGTCATGTTTTTTGTCTGGGGTGTGCCTGGGGATAGCGAGGTGCTGATGCGTGAATACGCAGGGGTCCGGCCGGGGATTGTGAGGTGCTGGCGCATGATTTGGTTGGTGTACGGGCTGGGCTTGAGTGGGAGGACACGCGTTTTGTCGGGTTGCGCCCTGGGATAGCGAGGTGCTGATGCGTGATTAAGCTGGGATGCCACAGGTGATGGGGGCTGGGGTGGGGGTGTCCCATCTGGAGGGGGCTGCCTGCAGGGCAGGCAACACATGATGGGGCTGGGGTGGGAGTGTCCCATCTCGAGGGGGCTGCCTGCAGTGGGTGCCATGGGTGATGGGGCTGGGGTGGAGGTGTCCCATCTAGAAGGGGCTACCTACTGGGTGGGGCATCAGGTGATGGGGACTGGGGGTTGGTGTCCCATCTGGAGGGGGCTTCCTGCAAGGGGGTGCCATCAGTGATGAGGCCTGGGGGGGCGGTGTCTTGTCTGGAGGGGGCTGCCTGCAGGGGGGTGCTGCAGGTAATGGGGGCTGGGGGGTGGTGTCCCATCTGGAGGAGACTACCTGCAGGGGATGGGACTGGGGTGAGGGTGTCCCATCTGTAGGGGGCTGCCTGCAAGGTGCTGCAACAGGCGAGGGGATTGGGGGGGTGGTGTCCCTTCTGAGGGGGGTGCCTGCAGGTGGGTGCCACGGTCATGGGGCCTGGGGGGCTGGTGTCCCATCTGGATGATGCTACCTGCAGGGGGTGCCACGGGTGATAGGACCTGTTGGGGTGGTGTCCCTTCTGGAGGGGGCTTTCTGCAGGGGGGTGCAACAGGTGAGGGGGGTTGCGGGGTGGTGTCCTGTCTGGAGGAGGCTGTCTGCAGGGGGGTGCCAGAGGTGATGGGGCTGGGGGAGAGGTGGCCAATTTGAAGGGGGCTGCCTGCAGTGGGTGCCATGGGTGATGGAGGTTGGGGTGGGGGGTGTCCTGTCTGGAGGGGGCTACCTTCAGGGTGGTGCAAAAGGTGAGGGGGGTTGCAGGGGTGTTGTCCCATCTGGAGGGGGCTGCCTGCAGAAGGATGTGAGGTGCTGGCATGCGATTACACTGGAGAGCAGCCGAGGATTGATTGCGAGGTGTTGATGTGCGATTTTGCAGGTGTACGGGCTGGGCTTGTGTGGGAGGTCATGTTTTTTGTCTGGGGTGTGCCCGGGAATAGCGATGTGCTGATGCACGATCGATTACGCAGGGGTCCGGCCGGGGATTGCGAGGTGTTGGCGCATGATTTGGCTGGTTTATGGGCTGGGCTTGAGTGGGAGGACACGCGTTTTGTCTGGGTTGCGCCCTGGGATAGCGAGGTGCTGATGCGTGATTAAGCTGTTGTGCAGCATGGGATTGCAAGGTGTTGATTCGCGATTTGGCAGGTGTATGGGCTGGGCTTACGTGGGAGGGCAGACGTTTTGTCTTGGGTGTGCCCTGGGATAACGAGGTGCTGATGCGCAATTACGCTGGGGTACAGCTGGGGACTGAGAGGTGTTGACGTACGATTTGGCTGGTGTACAGGCTTGGCTTGCATGGGAAGGCACACGTTTTGTCTGGGGTGCACCACGGGAATACGAGGTACTGACACGCGATTACGCTGGGGTGTGGCTGTGGATTGCAAGATGTTTGTACGCGATTTCGCTGGGGTGCTCGATGCTGGGCCAGGGATGTCGCAGAGGCTTGAGCCGTGTTGGGCCTTTCACTTGCTTTTTAGTGTGCGTGGAGGCGTGTTTTGGGCGTTCCTTGTGCAGCTTGCTTTTAATTGCGCAAAGGCTACTGATGACTCTGGTAAACCATCAATATGCGTGCCGTGCAAGTTTTTATCTGCACCAAGGCTTGCGCAAGGTCCTTCTCGGCGTGCCGACCTTGACCCATTTCTGCACCAGATTCCATGAATTGGGCCCTATGTATTGTAAAAATAAATGGTTTATTCAAATACAAGTGGACCCAGATAAACCTTTCGTGAAATAAGTACCAGCACATTATAGATAACACACAATTATAAAAACACAATACTATGCTTTAAAGTTAACAGACCAAATCAAAGTCCTTATTTAGAGGATTAACAGTATTCTAGGTAAATCAAACCTTTTCATACACATTCAGTATAGGTCACACCTATCCTATTCTTGGAGACTTAAACCAATAGTAGACCCTAATAGTTGCACTTTGACACTCAGCAAGAAATCAAGTAGCAAACCAACGGGACAATATACATTTTGTGAATAGTGGAACACTTAGTCTAGGTACAGTAAAAACCTATACACTTTTTAAAGTAAGGTATCAGCAACTTAGCAACTTAATGGCAGGTATACACATCAAACTGTTTTTGAGTCTGTCTAAAACAGACCAGAGAAAGCGAAATCCAGTGTTACACTTTATGAATGACTCAAGGTTATTCTAGGTAGGTAAACACCTAATGCAGACTTATTCAAGATAGCCGAACAGCAAGTCAGGGGAAGCAAATCCCAGTTGGGAAATGTATACACCTATTCTCTGAAAGAAACAGTTAGTGAAGCCAACAGCATTACCTTTGGGAAAGATGCACAGCCAATTTACAGATGAGTAAAATAACCTTACTTCTACTTTCTATTAGAATGGCGAAACAGTTTCTAAGGAAAGAAGATGTTGCATATACTTTTCAGAATGACAGAATGTCGAAATAGAAAGTATATCGTGCCTCCTATTGTAATAAATATATTTAATATTGGCCTACGCCAAGCTGCTTGAAAGTCGCTTGTGAAAGAAATCTGTGTTGCAAGGTCCTGACTTAAATCCATGTAGGCCACCATTTTAGGTCAAACCGCCATTTTAGGATTTGTTGTGTAAAAGTCACCCTGTGAGCTAAAACGATGTCATTGCAGAATACACCATGGCCGTCTTGACCTCTGTACATAGCTAATGTGTATTTTGCCTGCAGGCCACTTGTTGAGGTCATGAACTGAGACCTTGTCCTTCACTGACCTATGTGTAGAAGGATTACTCGTGCAATGAAAACTAATCCACGAGCATATGTTGAGACAATGTATTCAAATACTGAACAAAGAACATCTGTTTAACTACATTGTATTAATGTTTAAGAAGGCCTGCATGGAAAACTTTAGAATACACAGCTATTGCATACGCTTGTTGAAACATGTATTAAAGGCAAACCAGTTATATGCAGTTATTTGAGACTTGGCACGAACCCTAGATCAGTGATATATTAAAAGGAATATTAACCCGAAGTGGGGCTGGGCATCGCGCCCACTAAATGTATAAAAATCGAATACATTCTAATGTACAGCGTCTCTCACTGAACCACGCTGGAGTTCGTTGTGTTGTACTGAGGGCCGATAGCTATCTGATTTTGCTCTGTTTTTGTAACTGGATTCAGTATAAAATAAAGTACTTTGTATGTTTCTTTGTAACCCGTGTTCGGTGTATTTCCTTTTGGGGTACTCAGCCTCGATATTCTTTTTCTGTTTTCACAGTTGGCGCCCGAATAGGGACCCCCAAGATTGATGCCAGATTGTTGAAGGTTGACACATGCTACCGGACCGGGATCGGACGGTGTGACACAGCACCTCAGCAGCGCTGCACGACCCGATCCCTGGACGATTAGCTTGTGGTCTGAGACGGCATCTTGACGAGGGTCCACTTATCGAGACGGGCAGATTTGCCAAAATCACCATACACAAGGTAAGATTAGTTAGGTAAGATTCTCAGAAGTACCAATCGGTCCTCCTTAGGTTTGGTCAGGTGAGTCGTGACCCGATTCTTAATTTAACCATGACAATTTGAATTTTGGCGCATTGTATCTGCAGATACAATTATTGACCAGGTAACACCAAGAATTTGAGATATGCCTGGTAAATTGTCTACCTGCTTTAGGGCATTATTCCGCAGTGATAGACAATCGCTGGAATTTAGTCGTCCCGCACCACAGGAGGGGTCGCCGGCATGTACTATGTACTGTAAGTACGGCATTGGAAGCATAGTATTTAATGATATTTGGCACAGACAAACCAGGCATGCCTCCGAACTTCAGTGGCCAATCAATGGTAGTTTTGAGATCCCTCGCATTGAATATTTGGAGTCAGTCTTGTTGAAGAAAAAGGCTAAACCTGCAGCATTTGATGTTTTGCAGAATTGGAAAAAAGAAGCGTTGCAACAACTTAAAGGTAGAGAGAAACATGCACGTTGTCATAAAACGAACGCTGAAAAAGCATTGTTATATGACCAAAACAAACAGTCTGAGGCGACTAAAAATATGGATAGGGCTTTCTCACTTGGAACTCAGAAAATCTATCCTTCTAAAGATCTTCATATTTCTGATGAGTTTATTGACAAAATATTAAATGAACGAAGGCCTGGTGCCTCTGCGCCACCTCCGTATGTTCCTCTTCCCACTGCTGTACCTCTTCCTGCTGTTATTCCTGCTCTCCCTGCTCAACCTGTTGTTCCTACTCCTCTAGTTTTTGTCCCTCCACCTGCTCCTCCGCCTCTTTTTATCGCACCAGTTATAGTACCTCCATCGAATTTGCCTGTTCCCTCTCTTCAAAGTGGTCCTGAGCCGCCTGTAATCGATCAAGGTACGGTAACAAAAGTTGTCACTCGCAATCCTGTAACGCCGGAGAAGAACTTCCTTTTGATGATATTCTGTTTCGTTAGGATTGCCGAAGCAGGGTTTGGAACCTACACCTATTCCCGTCAATCAGAATGGTCCCTACGTTGAAATGGTGGTGGGAAATAGGAAACATCCGTTTTTGATAGACACTGGAGCACAGAAGTGTTCCATTGATCATTCGCGGGTTCCAAACATTCCACTGTCAGGGCAAACAAATGTTTATGTAGGGTTTTCTGGTACACCAGTTGTTTGTCCGGTTTCTATGCTGGTACCTATTTCTTTGGGTCCCTTTACAGACCAGTGTCCTTTTCTGTTGACTTCGGATTGCGGAGAGAACTTGCTGGGGTTGAATTTGTTAAAAGAATTAAATGCAGTGATTTATTGTTCTTCTGATAGAGTGCGCTTGACGATTTCACCACAGCAATTTTCTGCCTCGCAATTTTTGACTAGACCTTTGCCTCCAGAATTCATTGATGTACCAGAGAGCTTGTGGGCTGTCGACGACAATGATGTTGGTGTTTTACAGAACGAGCCTGTTAAGATAGTTTTAAAACATGGAATTGAGCTGCCACACATTCCCCAGTATAAGATTTCAGTTGAGGGCGAGTGAGCTTTGAAATGTAATGTTTACGATTTTGTGCATCGCGGTGTGATTGAATTTCAGGAAGTTTGTGTAATAGTCCGATTTTACCCGTGTACAAGAAAGATAATGTAATTCCATTCCATTTTATAATTGATTTACGTGCCATTAATAAAGTTGTGGCAACACAATTTCCAATTGTGCCTGATGTAACGACGATCCTAACCATGATTCCAGCTACAGCTACTTACTTTAGTGTTGTGGACTTAAAGAATGCGTTCTTTAGTATTCCTATACACAAGGATAGTAGAAATGTGTTTGTGTTCACCTTAGGGGGACGCTTGTTTACATTTACTTGTGCACCTCAAAGGTACTGTCATGATGCCTACCTCCAAGGAGCCAGGTCCGACCCAGCAACCCCAGAGGCAG
Organism: Ambystoma mexicanum; assembly: GCF_040938575.1. Lineage (NCBI taxonomy): Eukaryota > Metazoa > Chordata > Amphibia > Caudata > Ambystomatidae > Ambystoma > Ambystoma mexicanum. The sequence goes on from NC_090926.1 coordinate 911,508,174, forward strand.
GCATCATTCCCCCCAGGGAAGTGCCAGCGGGCCCAAGCTGGGGCCCTTTGGACACAGTCCTGGCGCCTTAGGCGCCAGGCTCATGTTAGACCCCTGTCCTGGCGCCTTAGGCGCCAGGCTCATAAAGCTAGACATGTGTTCAAGTGTTTTCATGTGCACTTACCTGATACAGACCATGCTGGTACATCCAGGCCCTCTTGAGGCCTGAATGGAACTACTTTACCTGTGGGACTACTTTCCACCTGGGTGTGGTCAGGGAAGGATACATACCTGATCGGTGGAAGGATACATATCTGGAACTTCTACCAAAGCTATTTAAACCACGCCCGATCAGCAACTCACGCTTCGTGTTGTTCTGCTCCTCGCAGCTGGACGCTCACCGTGTCAGCTCCTGCATCTGGACTTCAGCCATGCCTGTCAGCATCCTGGGTCGCCTGCAAGGGGAGATAAGAGAGAATTGGAGAGAAAGAAGACCTTACCTGCTAAAGCTGCATCACAGAGACATCACACCGACGATCCTGAAAGGGAAGACATCATTTTAAAAGCATTTCGCTTCGATCGCTGCAGCGCTGCATTTCACTCACCTTTCCCTTTCCTGGGCGCCTCCATCTTCAGCAGCGATCATCCGGATCCGCACCCACTTCCCTGAGCCTAGAGAGAAAAAGACAAGAAAACAAGGTGAGAGAAGGAAGGGAATAGGAAAGGCTTAGTTTCCTTCTAAGACTTACTTGTTGGGTCATTCCCATTTCATTTCGGGTCCTGCCGCTTCCTGGCATTCCGGACCCCGGCCCCTATGGGGAAAAAAAGACAAAGACATTGAATGAGCGAATGCAAAGACATTACCTGAACGCTCATCCAGAACTTACCTGTCATTTACTGGAACTGCCCATTTCACTTCGGGTCGGCGCCATATCTCCGGCATTCCGAACCCCGGAACCTAAGGGGAAAAAGACATAGGCATTAGCGTTTGCTGCAAAAAGACAATGGGCCTCATTACGACCCTGGCGCTAAGTGACAAACGATGGCGGTAAATGCTTACCGCCATCGTTTTCCGCCAGGTCCGATCATGACTCCTGACCGTAAACTACGATGCCAATAGCGGCATCGTAGTTAACGCTGCCGCTAACTGCGCTAAGGGTGCGCGCACGCGACCGCCCACACCGTACTTAGCGCCATGGCGGAAAGGCACGCAAATGCCGACCCAAGCGGACATGCACCTAACGCCATCACCGAGGCCGCAAAGTACCTTACCGCCATGGTGCAAATAACGCCATCGCGAACCAACCGTAAAGGGCCAATTCAAGTGAATGCAGCTGCCACAGGTGCACAGAAACAGCACAGGTGAAGGCAATACAGACTCAGGGGAGTACAAAAAGAGCACACCCCACCCCTACCCACACCCAGTCACACTCCACAATGATGCCAATACGACTAGCAATGTTGGGGCTGGAGGACCTGATAGCAATGCATGTGCTACTACAACAGCAACAACAACAACAACAACAGGCAGCACAGAGGAGACGCAGGAGGAGAAGGAGGGCAAGGCAGGCCCAGCAAGCCCCACCAGCACAGCCAGTGCCACCACGCAGGCAGCCCCCAATCCCACGCATCAGAGCCAATCCAAACAACCTCACTGCTGAGCAGATCCACACCCTGTACCGTTTGGACCGGGACACCATCACCGCCATCGTAGACATGATACACGATGACATCGTCAGCATGATAGAAAGTCCAACCGCCATCCCCCCCCTACTGAAGGTAGTGGCTGTACTCCACTTCCTGGCCACAGGCACCTACCAGCACACAGTGGGGCACCTGCATGGCATTTCACAACCATTATTCTCACGAACACTCATCCAAGTGCTCGATGCCCTCCTCAAGCACACAGACGACCACATCTCATTACCACGGACTGCCCAGGAGATTGCAAACACCAAAGTGGGTTTCCATGCACTAGCCAGCATACCCGGTTGCATTGGTGCCATCGACTGCACCCATGTGGAATTGGTGGTTCCACGTGCCATGGAGGTACCGTACCGCAACCGGAAACAGTTCCACTCTATCAACGTGCAAATGGTCTGTGACTCCAACAAGATCATCACACATTGTTGTGCCCGATTCCCCGGATCAACCCATGATTCCATGATCCTGAGGAACTCCACAATACCACGCTACATGGAGCGACATGCAGGCCCAAGATCCTGGCTACTCGGTGAGTGCTATGTCATGGAAGTGGGCATGGGAATGACGTACCAGTGCATACTCCACCTGGCAGAAAGGGGGGGGGGATGCATACTCCACCTGGCAGAAAGGGGGGGGGGATGCATACTCCACCTGGCAGAAAGGGGGGGGGATGATGCATACTCCACTGGCCTGTGAGTAACACAGAGAACGGATACAGAGGAAGGGCACTCACAATGCACAAAACCCCTCTGCATACATAGGGTGATGGCATGCAAAACAGGCCATGGCAGCAATGAGCATATACTGGTTGCATAGTGTGAATCAATTAGTGCATGTAGAAGTGAGCCAAGGTAACAGTTCCATGCCAGCCATGGTGGAACATCATGTTCCTGATCAGACAACATGACTGACACATACATTCTCGCCTACATACAGGTGATGCAGCCTACCCCCTGAAGAGGTGGCTCCTCACGCCAGTCCGGAACCCGCAGAACCAGCACGAGGAGGACTTCAACCGTGCACATACACGTACTCGTGTGGTCATAGAGCAGACATTCGGCCTCCTGAAGGCACGGTTCCGAAGCCTCAGCAGGTCTGGTGGGGCACTCCTGTATGGCCATGAGAAGGTGGCAAAGATCGTCATGGCATGTGTCATGCTGCACAATATGTGCGTCAGGCGGAATGTGCCCCTGCCCCCTGACGCAGAACTGCAACCACCTGACGATGAGGATGAGGATGAGGAGGGTGCAGATGGGGCGCCACCACATGGAGGAGGCGATGTACAGGAGGGGCGTGCCATGCGCCAAAGTATCATCAACCACTGCTTCTAGCACACACGGCTGGTGTTCATCGCATGGAGACTGCACTTGGGGCACTGTGTGTCTCTGGGGCATGCACACTGTGGACTGTACACCAATAAAGCACACATACGCAATGAAAATGTCCACACATTTCCTTTTTGTGAAAGAAAAAAGTGTATTGGAACCATGAACTGTCGTGTCACACCCCCTCCCACCTCCCCCCTGCACACCCCAACACACCCCCTCCCCCCTCCCCCCTGCACACCCCAACACACCCCCTCCCCCCTCCCCCCTGCACACCCCAACACACCCCCTCCCACCTCCCCCCTGCACACCCCAATACACCCCCTCCCACCTCCCCCCTGCACACCCCAACACACCCCAAGTAGCTGTCAACAGATGCCTGTGACAGTGTCCACAGGCCGTCACAAGCCCCCTCTCCCGGCACCCGGGGCACCCCTGGCTGTGGAGCGCAGGTTGCGTCCGGAACGGCGCACGGGGCTGCTCTGCGCAGAACTGGCAGTGGAGGATGTCCCTGGCTGCTCCTGTGCATGCACGTCCTGTCGTGTGTGGGTGAGGCCAATGACCGCACGACGCAAGGCCGCAAGTTCTGCACAGATGTCCCTGGACATGGCCTGCATGGCATCCCTCAGGGTGGCAGTGCTCTGCGCCACTTCCGCCCTTAGTGTCTCCGTGGCCTGTTCAATGCTAATCCTAGCCCCCACACATTCCGCTGCATGCTCATCCAGCATTGCGGACAGTTGATGCTGCCGTTGAGTGATGTCCTCGAGGGACGGCTGGCCGTGCTGGCCCATGGCCAGTGCAGGTGGAGTGATGGAGGGGCTGGTCCCCTCCTGTGGAGTGTGGACAGGGCATGGGGTGGAAGGCCACTCCTCTGCCTCAGTGTGCCCCTGTGTGTCGCCCACATGGGGGCTGGCGTCTGAGAAACAGGGGGAATGTAGTTGGTCAGTGGGGCTTCTGACCTCCTGCTCCATGTCCGAGTCAGAACATGCAGCTGTTGCAGCTGTCTCCCCGATGTTGCTGCTGGCCGCTGACCCCCTGCCTTCTGTGGCAGGCAATGTCGGTGGAGGTGGAGCAGCAGCTGCTGGCCTGCTGCCAACAGGGGTGCTTGCCGGTGGGACCTCCGGTATGCCTGCAGTGGGACCTGCTTGTCGTGGGGTCTGCCTCACTGCAGCTGAGGTTGAGGGTGCAGGGAGGTTGTTGGTGGACTTCGCCCTCTTCGGCGCAGGGCTCTCCTGGTCCTCTGGGTGTGATTCTGTGCCTGTGGTGGAGCAAAGGTGGGAGGGCGTTATTGATGGGTATACGGACTTTTGGATGACAATGGTTGACATTATTTTGGCCAGTGGATGAGGCAGATTTCAGGCAGTGCCATGCAGGTTGTCTCCTTTTGGTGTGGCATGTGGATGCAGGTATGCGGGTGCCAGCAGTGTATGCAGGGTGGTGCTCGCATGTGGCTATGGGCAGTATTGATTTGTGTTGCATTTACACTCTAGGGCAACCTTGTGCTACACATGATTGGACTGCTGTGACTATGGCATGTCTTGTATGAGGCACCTACCTTCATCGCCTGATGTCGGGGCTCCCCTTTCCATCCCTCCAACGCCTTCGATGGATTCCATGCCGATGGTGGCAGCACAGATCTCCTCCCACGGTTGGAGTTTCAGGGGGGATTCTGACCCTCCACCGGTTCCCTGGGCAAGGTTGCGGTTTGCCGAGATGACGGCTCTGACCCGTATGCGCAGGTCATCCCAGCGTTTCCGGCACTGCTGTGGGGTGCGGGGTACGGTCCCCACCGCGCTGACGCGCTCAGCCACCAGGGCCCAGATGGCCTTCTTCTTCCCGATTGCTGTCCGGCTCATTTCAGGGGAGAAAACAACACCTGCGTTGTCCTGCAGGGTCTCCGCTAGCATGCAGAGTTCCTCCCGGCTGAATCGCTCCTGGCGCAGGCGGTCACAGGCCTTTTTCACGCATTTCGGCATTTTCGGGAACTTGGGTGGGTGGGTGTTTTGTCGGGACAGGTGTCAGGGTTGGGTCTGGTGTTGTTTGGTAGGATGGCGATGGATTGTGTTTTTGAAGATGGCCGACGGGCTGCTTCCCGTTCCGGCGCGATGACGCTATTTCCGGTTTGGCCTTTTACGGCCACCGTAAATTACGGTGGCCGTAAATTACGCTGGCCGTAAATTACGGTGGCCGCTACTTACGCTGGCGGATGGGCACCTTGCTCGCTTAGCGATGGCGGTAGGGGCCTTTTCCGCCATGGCGTTATTTGCATTACCGCCATGGCGTAATGCTCGTGCGCGATGGGTCGTGATGTGGCGCTCTTTACGCCATCGTCCCACGGCGTAAACGCTCATTACGCCATGGCGTTAATGACGGGCGCTTACCGCCAGGGTCGTAATGAGGCCCAATGAACATTATTATTAAGCTTGAACTTTTGAACTTGCAACAGAACTCTTACAACGCCTCACCTGAATAGTCAAGCTTATTTTGAACTCCCATCAAACCTCAATCCAGTCAAGTAACTGGGTTTCAACGCGCCCCTGCATCAGAAGCAGGATGGAGAACTCATCTTTCCAGACCCTAAGGTGAGACTTCACAGGGAATCGTGGAAGGGTATCATGGAGGGTTGGAAGGGAGTGGGAGGCTTGAGCATTATTCCGTCAGTAGGTAATACTCCCTTTTCATGCACAGGGGAATATTCCTGCGAGCCAGGAAAGCCAGAGTAGAGGGGCCCTTCCTGTCCATCTTCAGAGTCCTGCGTTTCACCATTGAAGAAGCATCAGCACTCGAACCCAGACCTGCGCCTCCGTGGGAATCAGGTGAGCGTGACAGAACGAGAAGACTACCCACAATTTCCCACCCGGGCGCTGTGGAGACTTCCGAGACAGATCAGCTGGCCCAGCTTTTGGGAGAATTACAGGCAGAAGTGCACTCAGCCCGCCAGGAGACTAACGCTCTCAAAAGAGAACTGATCCTATCAAAGGAAAGAACAGATGACCTGGCCAAAAGGTTATTGCAGGCCCAGACAGGGCACACTCCTTTACCTAATTCCGGAGGTACTTCCACATCTATGGGTTTGAATAACCCGGTACAAATCAATCTACCTGGACACATGCCTTTGGCCCCACCTGAACGTTTTGCGGGGGATCCCAAGAAATATGCCGTCTTTATGAACCAATGTCGTTTACACTTTCTATGCAGACCCGGGGCCTTCCCTAACGACCAGACCAAGGTAGCCTTTATACTATCTTACCTCAGTGGCAGTGCTGCCGATTGGTCTAATCCATTGGTAAATCAGGATGATCCCATTCTCCAGGATTTTCAGGGTTTCCAGGCCAGCATGAAAAGATTGTTTGCTCGACACTCTCAAGGACAGGCCCTTGATAACGAACTGCTATCCTTACGACAAGGTAATCAGGATCTCCTGTCCTACGTTGCCACCTTTAATAGACTGGTTGTGGAAACTGGTTGGCCGGAAAACAAAAGGATCACATTGTTTCATCGAGGCCTGCGCGGAGGGCTTAAGGATGTTCTAGCTCAGATAGTAGATCCACCCCAGGTCTGCGCAGACTACATAGACTTGGTGGTTCAACTTGATCACAGACTTCAAAATAGAAAAGCAGATCGGTTCAAGTACGAAACCCGAGTACCGATCAAAACCCACGCTAACTCCAAGAGTACCGACGTATCCGAACCTATGCAAATCGGTGGTGTTAAAGGACCATTAACGCAGAAGGAACGAGAGAGAAGGCAGCAAATGCAACTTTGTCTGTATTGCGGGACTTCCGGTCACTTTCTTCGAAATTGTCCGGTTAAACCACCTAAGAAGGTGGTTGGAGCTACTGATAACGATTTATTGACACCTGATTCGGGAAACGACCTAGCCCGACAAGCATAGGGGTCCGCTTGCCGAGCTTGAAAACAGACTCTTTGACCTCGCATTTTGTCATGCCAATGGTGCTAGTGGACCCAAAACAGCCTCAGCAGTTGCATGCTATAAAAGCATACATCGACAGTGGAGCTATTGGAAATTACATAGACCGTGAATTGGCTTCCAGGATTAAGCTCCCTCTCCCCCCGAAAGTAACCCAAGATGTCATTACTACAGTAGATGGAACCGAAATAGCCTCAGGGCCTGTAACGCATTCCACTGTTGAAATGACACTGGTGGGTCAGGATGGACATCGGGGAGCAATCGTGTTTGATGTGATCAAGGCACCACAATTTCAAGTAATTCTTGGAATTCCTTGGTTAGAAACACATAATCCCAGAATTGACTGGCGAGCAAAGAAGATACGTTTTCCTGATTGTGAACCAACTTGTTATCCAAGAAATCCAGTTATTGGTCTAGCCTCAGCAACTTCCACCCCTGTACAGCTACCGTCAGAATACCAAGAATTCCAAGACGTTTTTCAGAAGGAACAGGCTAACACGTTACCTCCCCATCGGTCTTATGATTGCCAAATCGATCTGGTACCCAATGCTCAACTACCTTGTAGTAGGATTTATGCTCTTACGGAACCTGAGAACCTGCATTTGCATCAGTATTTAGATCAGTACCTAGCCAATGGTTTTATTCGCCCGTCCAAGTCTCCAGTCTCCTCAGCTCTGTTCTTCGTGCCGAAAAAAGAGGGCAACCTTAGAACATGTATAGACTATCGCGCCCTAAATCAAATAACGATTAAGAATCGTTATCCTCTGCCCCTGATCCCTGAGCTTATCGACCAGGTGAAAGACACTTGTGTGTACACCAAGTTAGATCTCCGAGGAGCTTATCATCTGGTGCGTATAAAAGAAGGCGACGAATGGAAGACTGCATTCCGCACCAAATTTGGGCTCTTCGAATATCAGGTGATGCCCTTCGGTTTGTGCAATGCACCTGCCTCCTTTCAGTACTTTATGAATGATGTTCTTCGGGAACTTATCAATGTCTGTGTCATTGTTTATATTGACGACATCCTGGTGTACTCTTCTTCAGAATCCGATCACAGAAAACATGTTAGGGCAGTTCTTGAGAAATTGCGCCAGCACAGACTATTTGCAAAGCTCGAAAAATGCGTTTTTCATACCACAGAAGTTGAGTTTCTCGGATTCATCCTGACACCTCAAGGAGTCCGAATGGACTCGCGAAAGGTGGACGCCATCCTCAAATGGCCATCTCCTAGCTCGGTGAAGGGAGTTCAGAGCATGCTCGGCTTCGCCAATTTCTATCGAAGATTCATCCCGGAATTTTCCCGAACAGTCCAACCCATCACAGCTCTCCTAAAGAAAAACAAACACTTTGAATGGACTCTTGAGGCAGAACAAGCCTTTCAGGACCTGAAAACCAAATTCACCTCTGCACCTGTATTGAAGCACCCGCACCCAGATCTCCCTTACATTGTGGAAACCGACGCATCCAGTTCGGCCATGGGAGCTGTCCTGTCGCAAAGAGACCCAGAAACTAACCAACGACACCCTGTGGCCTTTTGGTCCAGGAAATTTTCTCCTCCTGAAATCAACTACGCAATTACCGACAAAGAGTTACTGGCTATTAAATCTGCTTTCAAGGCTTGGCATCACTACCTTCTCGGGGCAAGACACACCATCACCGTAATTACGGACCACAGAAATTTACAGTATTTAAAGACGCCCAAAGCTCAATCTTCACGACAACTCTGATGGGCTCTATTCTTTTGCGGAATTTGATTTTGTAATTACCTATCGCCCTGGCTGCAAGAATGGTAAAGCGGACGCCTTATCCCGGATTGGCATGGAAGAACCCAATTCGAGTTTAGAACCTGTGCCAATCATACCTGAACAGGCCTAACTTCATTGCAAACTATTGAGGACATCCAAACGCAAGTAAAACAACTTCTAGACTCTTCAGCCTTACTGGAATGGAGTCAAAAGGGTCCTCATTACACTGTTAAGGATGATTTACCCTACTTCCAGGAGAGGTTGTTTCTGCCAAGTAAAGAATTGAAAGAACTTGCTATTGCCCATCATCATGAATCATTAATGGAAGGACACCCTGGTATCGCTAAAACGGAGGAAAAAATCAAATGCCACTTCTGGTGGCCTTCTTGGAGAAAAGACATAAAGTCTTTTGTATTGTCTTGCGGAATTTGCGCCCAAAACAAGGGTCAAAAGAAAAGGCCAGTCGGCCTACTTCAACCCTTGGATATTCCACCGGCACCTTGGCACACCTTGTCAATGGACTTTATAACTGACCTGCCTCCGTGTGCTGGTTACAACACTATCCTTGTAATTGTGGATCTATTCTCCAAAATGGCCCACTTTATCCCTTTAAAAGGCTTGCCTTCAGCTTCCACCTTGGCCAAGGAATTTCTGGAGAATATAGTTCGCATACATGGTTTCCCTTCCATATTAGTCTCGGATCGTGGAAGTCAATTTATCTCCCATTTTTGGAAGAAGTGTTGCCAACTAGCACAAATAGATGTGCGGTTATCCACCAGCCACCACCCCCAGACCGACGGACAAACCGAGAGAACAAATCAGACTCTCGAGCAATATCTTCGGTGCATGTTACACCAATCCGAGTTAAATTGGAAAGACATCATTCGGATCGCAGAATATGCATACAACAATTCAGTGCATTCTGGAACCGGACAAACTCCTTTTTATACTTTGTATGGTCACCACCATCGGACTTCTGACCTAGATCCACCTCTGACCTAGATCCACCTCTGACCCTGGAAATGCCTGCAGTAAATCATCTGCATTCCACAATAACCCGAGCCTTCAAAGAAGCTGCAACTCATTTACAGCAAGCCAATAAAAAGTATAAAGAAAACGCTGATTTGCACCGAAGTAAAACTCCTCCTTACCAAGTAGGAGACCAGGTATGGCTAGGAACGAAACATTTACCCCTCAAGGGCCCGCAAACCTTCAATCCCAGATTCATAGGACCCTATCCCATCAAGTCTATCATCAATCCCGTGGCCTTTAAACTGGATTTACTGTCTAACATGCGTATTCATCCAGTTTTTCATGCATCACTTTTGAAGCCAGCACAACCAGGGACCCGACTGTCCAAGCCTCCAGACCCAGTTCAAATTGAAGGGGAATTAGAATTCGAAGTTAAAGACATTTTAGACTCCAAGGTGTTAAAGTCAAAACTCTTCTATCTTGTTGACTGGAAGGGATATGGACCTCAGGAGAGATCGTGGGAGCCTAGTAACCATGTTCACGCACCTCGATTAATACAAAGGTTCCACCGGAGATTTCCGAACAAGCCAAAACCCCCGGAGGGAACAACCTTGGGAGGGGCCTTGAGGGGGGGTACTGTCATGATGCCTACCTCCAAGGAGCCAGGGCCGACCCAGCAACCCCAGAGGCAGGCATCATTCCCCCCAGGGAAGTGCCAGCGGGCCCAAGCTGGGGCCCTTTGGACACAGTCCTGGCGCCTTAGGCGCCAGGCTCATGTTAGACCCCTGTCCTGGCGCCTTAGGCGCCAGGCTCATAAAGCTAGACATGTGTTCAAGTGTTTTAATGTGCACTTACCTGATGCAGACCATGCTGGTACATCCAGGCCCTCTTGAGGCCTGAATGGAACTACTTTACCTGTGGGACTACTTTCCACCTGGGTGTGGTCAGGGAAGGATACATACCTGATCGGTGAAAGGATACATATCTGGAACTTCTTCCAAAGCTATTTAAACCACGCCCGATCAGCAACTCACACTTCGCGTTGTTCTGCTCCTCGCAGCTGGACGCTCACCGTGTCAGCTCCTGCATCTGGACTTCAGCCATGCCTGTCAGCATCCTGGGTCGCCTGCAAGGGGAGATAAGAGAGAATTGGAGAGAAAGAAGACCTTACCTGCTAAAGCTGCATCACAGAGACATCACACCGACGATCCTGAAAGGGAAGAAATCATTTTAAAAGCATTTCGCTTCGATCGCTGCAGCGCTGCATTTCACTCACCTTTCCTGGGCGCCTCCATCTTCAGCAGCGATCATCCGGATCCGCACCCACTTCCCTGAGCCTAGAGAGAAAAAGACAAGAAAACAAGGTGAGAGAAGGAAGGGAATAGGAAAGGCTCAGTTTCCTTCTAAGACTTACTTGTTGGGTCATTCCCATTTTATTTCGGGTCCTGCCGCTTCCTGGCATTCCGGACCCCGGCCCCTATGGGGAAAAAAGACAAAGACATTGAATGAGCGAATGCAAAGACATTACCTGAACGCTCATCCAGAACTTACCTGTCATTTACTGGAACTGCACATTTCACTTCGGGTCGGCGCCATATCTCCGGCATTCCGAACCCCGGCCCCTAAGTGGAAAAAGACATAAGCATTAGCGCTTGCTGCAAAAAGACAATGAACATTATTATTAAGCTTGAACTTTTGAACTTGCAACAGAACTCTTACAACGCCTCACCTGAATAGTCAAGCTTATTTTGAACTCCCATCAAACCTCAATCCAGTCAAGTAACTGAGTTTCAACGCGCCCCTGCATCAGAAGCAGGATGGAGAACTCCTCCTTCCAGACCCTAAGGTGAGACTTCACGGGGAATCGTGGAAGGGTATCGTGGAGGGTTGGAAGGGAGTGGGAGGCTTGAGCATTATTCCGTCAGTAGGTAATACTCCCTTTTCACGCACAGGGGAATAGTCCTGCGAGCCAGGAAAGCCAGAGTAGAGGGGCCCTTCCTGTCCATCTTCAGAGTCCTGCGCTTCACCATTGAAGAAGCATCAGCACTCGAACCCAGACCTGCGCCTCCGTGGGAATCAGGTGAGCGCGACAGGTACAGAGAGAGTCCTAGTATGTATAGTAGGGCTTTGAAAGAACAACTTGATATCCTTGAATTTCCCTCTACCTGTACTTTGCTTCAGTACGTTGACGATTTGCTTCTAGCTGCTGACTCTGAGAGTGCCTGTAAGGAGGGCACTTTGTTATTACTTATTCATCTAGCTAAGCATGGTCACAAAGTTTTGCTTAAAAAATTTCAATATTGTTGTCAGGAGGTCGCCTATTTAGGCTATCTCCTGTCAAAGGAGGGAAGAAGATTGACACCTGAAAGAATAAAACACATTTCTGGCATATCTGTCCCAAATACACAGAAGGAAGTTAGGGCCTTCATAGGTATGGCTTCTTACTGTAGGTTGTGGATCCCGAATTTCTCACTAGTGATCAAACCGATGGTGGCTTTGACAAAGAAGTGCATTTCTTCGTCATTGCCATGGAACGCGGTACACCAGCAGTCGTTTCACTTGCTTAAGACTGCATTATGCTCTGCACCAGTTTTGGGCACACTAAACTATGAAAAGGCCTTTGTATTGTTTGTGCATGAATGTGATGGATGTGCTTTGGCTGTAATAACGCAGGAACATGGAGGGAAGAATAGGCCGTGTGGTTACTATTCTTCCGCCCCTGATGCTGTAGCATGCGCTTTGCCAAGAAGTTTGCGTGCTGTCGCTGCTGCTGCTGCGTCTGTAAAACAGAGTGAGGGAATGGTCCTAGGCCGTGATCTAACCCTGATGGTGCCTCACTCTGTAGATGTTCTGTTGAACCGAACTCAAACGCAACACCTCACTTCTGCACGGTTGACAAGATATGAATTGATCTTGTTTGCTCCTCACATTCAAATTAAGAGGTGTTGTGTCCTTAATCCGGCTGAACTCTTTTCCGCAAGATACTACTTGCCGCGATGAAGAGTCACATGATTGTTTGTATCCGACCGAACAAGAAACAAAGGGCAGAATTGATTTGAAAGATAATCCGCAAGGAGAGCTGTTTGTGATGGCTTTTGCTTTAAACTTCCGGATGGTACATCCACAGCTGCTTATGCAATCACTACATTGAGCACAGTTGTGGAAACTAAGGCCCTCATTACGACTCAGGCGGTAAGGGGTTTACGGCAGCGTAAACAGCGCCGACCCTTACCGCCTGATTCCGAGGTCCCTTAGCGCCATGGAGGTTTTAACACCTGCTTTTAGCAGGTGTTAAAATCCATGGCGCTAAGGGACCTTGATGTTAATTACGCCACCGTAATTTACGGTGGCTTAATTAATGCCTTCCCCACTCCCATTATGCCCTATGGGGCAAAAATGTGAATGGGGATTGGGGACTTACCGCCCCGCCAACCTCGGAATGGGGCGGTAAGTCCGCCAACCACCATGGCGTAAACGTAGTTTACGCCATGGTGGTAAAGGTACGACCCAGGCGGTAACTTACCGCCTGGGTCGTAATGAGGGCCTAAGAGAATTACGCATAATTCTGCGCAGGCCGCAGAGATTGTCAGAGAGAGCATTGACCCGAGCTTGTGAACTCTCCGAAGGGCTTGCAGTAAATATATATACTGATAGTCATTATGTATTTGGGGTGGTTCACAACTTTGGGAGACTTTGGTCAGAAAGAGGGTTCCTAACTACGCGTGGCTCCCTAATAGTGCAACTACTCTCAGCGCTTGCACTCCCTACTCAGTTAGCAGTTATGAAATGTGCAGCATATCGAAAGATTGTGGATGATATTGGAAAAGGGAATGCTTTCACTGATCAGATAGCTAGACAAACTGCCACAGATCTCTTCACGTAGATGTATGTTTCAAGGGAGACTGTAGATGCCTATCTAATGGATGAGGGTGTTGGGTCTGTACGGGATATCCAAGCTGATGCCACAATGGAAGAGTCTAAGAGGTGGGCTGAAGGCTTGGGGAAACTTGATGATGATGGGTGTTGGGTGGACATGGTTGAAGGAAAATGGCTGTTACCTGAGGCCTATGTCATGATGATGGTTGTCATGGCACACGGCCCTACACATGTTTTTGCCCAGCAGGTTACGAAAATGTTAGAAAAAGTTTGGGCAAATGACAAGATTTCAAAAATTACCCAGCACTACGTCCAGAACTGCATGATTTGCCTACAACACAATGTGGGAAAGGGGACATCAACTCCAAGGGGAAGTTTTGGCCCACCTTCTGTCCCCTTCGAAGTTATTCTCTTTGATTTCATTGAAATGGAACGATGCAACAATTTAAAGTATGTCCTTGTGGTCATTTGTGCCTTTAGTAAATGGGTTGAGGCTTTCCCTGTTAAAGATGCTACAGCCATGACCACTGCGAAAACCATGTTAAAGGAGTACTTCCCCCGGGTTCGGTTTGCCGAGAGTTATCTGGTCGGACAATGGTCCACATTTTGTCGCCGCTGTAATCCTACAGATATTTACAGCGTTACGAATTGACAAACGGTTCCATTCGGCCAGACATCCTCAGAGTGCCGGACTAGTAGAAAGACACAACAGTATCATCAAGAACAAGCTCGCTAAGACGTGTGCCGGCACCAAACTAAAATGGCCGGACGCCTTACTGATCGTGTTACTAGCCATGTGTACAACCCCACAAACTAAGACTGGGCTCTCTCCATTTGAGGTGGTAATGGGGAGACCTGCCAATATCTGGAATCTTCCAAAATGCCGAACTTTAAAGAATGTTGAAAATGTATTACTTTCAGATTATTGTAGCCAATTGACTAAAAATATGTATTTGATTTATCACCAGGTACGAGAAGCTTCACCTGTATGATACGAGGGCCCGGGCCATGGCAAACGGCCTGGGAGTTGGGTGCTTGTCAAATCATTTGAGCGTGCCTCCTGCCTCGCGCCTCGCTGGCGTGGGCCATTCCAGGTCCTGTTGGTCACCCAGACAGCGATGCGGATAGCTGGACGAAAGAACTGGATCCACGCATCACACATCAAGAAACTTCCTCGCCCTGTGCCACACGCTACAGAAGAAACAGAACCCCTCGCTGATACTGCAACCAACGATCCCAAAGCAGTAAGCAGCACTGAGACTGTGTCAGAGAATATCTCTGAGCCCAGGAGGCTTGGGGAAGCTGCCATTTTGTCTCCACACTCTCCACAAATTTTGCACCCGGAAACGGCTGTTTCAAATTCAGCCTCTTCATTTTCCTCCGACACGTTGCTTCCAGCAGGAAGTGACGACATATTGTTTCCGGATCAATCGGTACCTGGAAAAGTACAATAAAACTTGCGACCACGAAGATAGACTTACGGCATGGTTCGGCTGTGCATTTGGAGAAGGAAAAGAGTCATCAAGGGCTTGCTTTTGCCCAAATTTGAGAAAGGGGATTCTGTTGGCTAAGGGTTGTGGAAGGACTAAGAAGCCGCGTGACCGGGGGGGTCGCCAGCAACAAACATTGGGGTTTCAATCTGAAGACTACAATGCCTGCTACTGCCGCCGCTCGTATTGGATTTGTAAATAAGGGGGTGACCAACCGGGACAATGGACAAAATTCCTGGGCCCCCGAAAACGTATTGCTGTATTCTTGTAATGATATTTGGTTTTTTAATAGTCGCTGCCTTAGGATTATCTCGAGGAAACTCATTCTTTAGAACTTTTGTTGCCTACTGAAAGTACACCCATTATTCCTACTCCCTTTGTACATTTGCACACTTTATCCCCTCGGGATTCCCAGCACAGACAAAGGCACCATAACAACACTCTACTACTTATCATGAATGCTACACATGCCATTTTTAATAAATCCAACTGCTGGGTCTGCTCACATTTACCACAACACAGGGATAAAGGGCTAGGTTGGTATATTCATCCCTTACCGTTGACAACTGCCTGCTATGCTTCTCTTAGAGCAATGTTCTTTAGCCGATGGAATGATAGCATCTCAGGGAACTTTGATGGCACCAATTTGAATAGTTTTGAGAAACGTGTTTTGACTCCCCTGGGATGCTCACTTTTTGCAAATAGGAGTAAACCGAATGTTGCTTCTATTAGGCCTTCTGGCAAACTGTCTCGTCCTTTCCAATCTTTGATTGCCTTTAAAATGGCTCTGATAGGCAATAAGGATGCCATGCCTCCTTCTTACACTGTTAACCATAGCCCCGATTCAGTTTCTTTTTGCATACAGAGGAATGGAACTCAGTCAATGGGAACATTTTTAGGTTGTGCCAATGTTGCAAATTTGACTGGCGAGAACAGACCTTTGTATTTAGGCAAACCTATCTACTTTGTCTGCGGTAATGTAGCATTCCCATGGTTGCCCAGGGATTGGCAGGGAACCTGTTATTTAGGGATCCTGTTACCTGGGGTGTTTATAGCTAGTACAAAAGAAGTTTCGAAGGCTCGTCCACGGCGGGATGAGAATGGTGACACCCCGGCACAAGTATTGGGAGATATAGCAAAATCAGTTGTGCCATTTTGGGGGCAGATAGCGAATTCAGAAGATATCAGAAAACTAGCGAGAGTACTGGAGAGAACCATCAACCAGACCATGGACATACTCTATAATAGGACGTTAGAACAAAAGGCGATAAGATTAGTAGCACTTCAAAATCGAATGGCATTAGATGTCATTCTAGCTGAGCGGGGTGGAGTATGCAAATTAGTGGGGTCCGCTTGCTGTGTTTTCGTACCAGATTCCTCCCCAACTATCTTCAAGGCAATAAAGAATCTGCATGTCCTTAGTTCCGAAGTGCATATTCCCGAGGGAAATTGGGATCTGAGCACTTGGTTCTGGGACTTCCTGCGATCTTGGGGTTGGAAGGTGCTTTCGGTCTTATTGATTATTTTGGGAATACTGTTGTTTCTTTGTTGTTGTATTCAGTGTCTGCCTGGTATGTGTTCGATGCTAGGGGGATGTTGCGCACAAGCGATAGGTTCGATAGGACATAAAGTGCATGCCCCAGATAAGACTTACAAAGAATACGTATTGAAGGATATTTTAGCAAAAGACCTAATGGCAATAGATATGTCTGATAGTGATTCAGGGTGCATGGACAATGATGAGTACTTGGCATAGGCCAAAAGGAGGGTTTGTCGAAATAGAAAGTATATTGTGCCTCCTATTGTAATAAATATATTTAATATTGGCCTATGCCAAGCTGCTCGAAACTCGCTTGCGAAAGAAATCTGTGTTGCAAGGTCTGACTTTAAATCCATGTAGGCCGCCATTTTAGGTCAAACCGCCATTTTAGGATTCCTTGTGTAAAAGTCACCCTGTGAGCTAAAATGGTGGACGATGTCATTGCAGAATACAACATGGCCGTCTTGACCTCTGTACATAGCTAATGTGTAATTTGCCTGCAGGCCACTTGTTGAGGTCATGAACTGAGACCTTGTCCTTCACTGACCTATGAGTAGAAGGATTACTCGTGCAATGTAAACTTATCCACGAGCATATGTTGAGACAATGTATTCAAATACTGAACAAAGAACATCTGTTTAACTACATTGTATTAATGTTTAAGAAGGCCTACATGGAAAACGTTAGAATACACAGCTATTGCATACGCTTGTTGATACATGTATTAAAGGCAAACCAGTTATATGTGGTTATTTGAGACTTGGCACAAACCCTAGATCGGTGATATATTAAAAGGAATATTAACCCGAAGTGGGGCTGGGCATCGCGCCCACTAAATGTATAAAAAGCGAATGCTTTCTAATGTACAGCGTCTCTCACTGAACCACAAAGGAGTTTGTTGTGTTGTACTGAGGGCCGATAGCTATCTGATTTTGCTCTGTTTTTGTAACTGGATTCAGTATAAAAAAGTACTTTGTATGTTCCTTTGTAACCCGTGTACGGTGTATTTCCTTTTGGGGTACTCAGCCTCGATATTCTTTTTCTGTTTTCACAAGAACATTAATAAGGTAATTAAATCACCTTAAGTAGGTTGGGGTTTTCACCCTAAGTTACTAGGGTGATCCAGACGTGGAACCCTTGCTAACTGTTCTTAGAGAGGCACAGCTCCACCTCACAGACGAGCCCCAACCAGCCTGAAACACGTGTCTGGATTTGCTGTTGGTACTCTTGTTCAGAAGAGAATTGCCAGGCATTTCGGTGGTGGACTTCCCTTGGGCAGGACAAAGACTGATATGTAGTGGACATTTCTCTTCTGTGAAAGGATGGTGAGCTGTTTGAGACTCTAACACGGCATATAGGCCGGTAGTAGAGAAACTGCCAGAACCCCCTTGTTTTTGCAAGTAAAATCACCTCACATATCCTTTTCAGAATGGCTGAACATTTCCAAGGTAAATCATAACCTTACATATACTTTTCAGAATGGCAGAACATTTCTAAGGTAAGTAATAACTTTGTAACTGTACACTCTCAGAGTTACAGTTACCAACCCGCTTCTTTTGCGAGTAAGTAACTTTTAAATATGTATTCTATTTTCTAGGCAAAAGGCGCAATCCTTAGAAGTCTTTCCCTTATTCTTGGAGCATGAGTGTTCTCAGTGGCAGAAGGGGGGCCGCTAGGGTCTAGTGTCCAACAGGCAGGTGAAGATAGGTTCTTAAGTAGCAAAAGTCAGAGTTTCTAAAGAATTCTGTTATAACAAGTAAGTTCTTTACTTTTAGAGTTAGTTGAGGGTCCAGGGGATTCAGAGAACACATCCTAGGAGCATTCCGCAGTGGGCCTGGGTGAACAGGATGAGTGACCTCCCAATCACAGAAAACCCCCCAAAGCTATACACAAATTACAAAGGTTAAGGTAGGTAACATACTGTGAGGAATTCGACCATCCGCACAGGGAGAGTGCGCTTGTCTGGGCTTTTTGATTTTTGTTTATTTAAAAAGAATTAATGATGGGAGGTCAACCTCCGGAAAATATGTGGGGTCATTCCTGCAAATAATTTCCATGCTCACCGCACAGCAGAAAATAGTCATGTACTCTGGGAGGACACAGCTTACCAGCGCCACCTCTTCTGACACCTGACAACTGTGGGTACATCAAAATCCTCTGGCTGTGGGAAGGCTGATTAGCATTTCAAGGCCCCATTAGTTTGCATATCCATTGTTACACCTTGCTGGTTGCGGTGAATACTGAAGAATGTTAATTAGCAAGCCTCAGAGAAGGCCTGGGTGCAGGAAGTGACAATGGAGACCAGAGACCAACACCTCTTTGTAATGCAATATGTCAACTTGGTACTAACACCCTTCCTTGGCATGAAAGGGCAGTGAACGTCCTGTCTGGAACCACTCCTTTAAGAGCAGGGAAGTATGTGAATGGTAGGAGACGAAGGTCTGCCTGCAACCCTCTACTTCAAAGGAGGCCCATGTTGTGACCAAGTGCTGCATAGGGCTCAGTTAATTAAAGAGACACTTTAATGTACAGCAGACAGGAAGATGGGTGATACTTAGAAGTATATGTTGTCATCCCTCCCCTGCCTGCTGTCAAGTGCTCTGATTCTGACCTGAAGCATCACTGAAGATTGTTGGTGGGGACCCAGGATTGGTTCATTGAGGTGGGCTTAGCCTGCGCCAATCATTGGAGCCCATTTGGCTTAAAAGAGGTCTGAGCCCCTCACTGATCAGAACATCTGAAGACTTTGCAAGGAGTAAGTAGAAGGACTCATTTGGACCAGAGCTGAAGGTACAGTCTACCTTACAAGCTACGCCAGTGAAGAATAGCCAGGAGTTCCAAGAGGGAAGCAAGATCCCTCCCCTAAACATCTTCCAGGGAACAGAGGGAGATACCAGATTCAGAGTACTCATTCAGCTGCTCCAGAACTGGTACCCAGCCAGCACACAGGATGCCCTGCTAGTTCTGACAGCAAGTTTCCTAGGTGGGAAGTGCCAGAGAGTCTCTGGACAAAGAACAAGTCTATTGCCTGCCAACACCCTTCTGAGCTTTGGGCTGCCCGTCTTCAAAGGACATGAGTCCTGCGAAGAAGCTAAGACGAGTGCCACACAAGCATCATCCAGTGTCCATCTTTTTAAGGCCAATTTCGAGACCGCATCCAGCTGAACCACTGACTGTTGACATGCCGCAGTCACCAGAGCCGTCCGAAACACCTTGACCAGCTTCCAGATATGCCAACCAGCACAGAGAGAAAGATTCTTGGGCCTGAGGAGCCACACCGGACAGCCTGAAGAGGTCTGTCCAGCCTCGCTTGCCGAACTGCCTGCCGCCTGGTACCCGCAGCGGTCTCTCGCCACTAACTCTGTATTGGGGTATGAAGCCCCGCAAGGTCGCATCATGGCATGGGATGGCTCAAAATGAATGCTGGTCTTCTTGAGTCTAATGGGTCTCATCAGGCTCTGGGTCAGGGCAATCGTTTTCAGTGTTCCCAGGTCGATTGGAAGGAAGGGCTAAAGCAGGCTCCATTTACTTAGCAGCCTCTCCGGTCGCTGGAAATCGTCTCAGCTGTGGTTTCTTCATCTTCCTCTTTGGTTTTAGTTTCAGAGGTTGGCTACTTCTTCAGCTTCCAGGACTGCACTTTTATGCAGGAACCCAGCCAAACAAACAGCCTTGCAACATTCATACTTGGGGGGTTGGCTGTCCTTTCAGGGCAGCCACCCTTTCAGTTCGAACTGGATTCTGGCAGTCAGGCTGGAAGACAAAGGGCTTCAGAGTTTTGGAATCCTCTCTCTTTTCCTGCTTTCACAGACACTCTGGAGCCTGGGCAGGGAATCCACAGGATAAAGATAAAATTAAAAATCACACAAAGGAATTTCTCACCCTGGATGTCAGAGGAAGGAACAAGGAAGGACAGAAATGCTAACATAGTGAAAAAAGAATACAGGTGCCATTTCGGTAAAATGAACACCCATGGGTGCCTTTACCGGCGCTGTGCAAACAGCCCACAGTAAAGGTGGACCGAATTAATAAAAAGGTTCACTGCCACCAGCTATTAAAGGTAAGTTTGTCCTTGTAACATACATTTTACATTTAAAATGAGAAAGGGGATACTCAGTATCTCTCCAGCACTCCACATACGGTGAGGGGTGCTGGTCTCACCTAATAAAATGTAAAAAGGATCCAAAGATCCTTTCTACCCTTGGGAACTGTAGTTCTCACAAGGTTACAAAGTTCAAACATCGATATCAGCATATCTGGGTACACTTTTTCCATGTGTGGAATAGGGTCAGTTTACAGTGGCATAAACATTGAGAAACCTAGTATGAAATGAATTTGGTTTGTTATTTATTAGATTTTCAGGTCTATATAAAAACACACTTCAACAATATGTACCTAAATTAACACAAAATATACCCCAAATCACATAGCAAAACAGTATGCCATACATCAAAGTGTTGTACCCATGTAACACATAAATATATATTGTTTAATTTCATATTATCTATGAAGTTATTTAGATCAGGAACACCAAAGAGGTGTAAAGTCTGATATATGGATGTACTGTGTATGGAGAACAGTTTGTAGTTTTGTTTTGATTTATTAGTAAATAGAGTAGCCTGGAAAAAGCCCTAAGGGGCGAAACATCTGCAATTGCCCTAATAAATTGATGTTGGTACAACAATTCGATGTATGGTATATCCTGTTGTTACATGGGTACACAACTTTGATTTATGGTATACCGTTTTGTTTCATGGGTACACTACTTTGATGTGTGGTATACCATTTTGTTACATGATTTTGGGTATATTTTCTGTTAATTTAGGTACATATTGATGAAGTGTGTCTTTATATAGACCTGACAATCTAATAAATAAGAAATCAAGTGCATCTCTTACCAGGTTTATCTATGTTTGTGCCTAGGTTGTTTAGTGGTGTTACAACCTCTGGGGTACAGATGCTGCTGGTCTACGAATCTTAATAATTTATTTTTATTGACTTACTTCTGATTACCATAAGAATACAAGATTTTTTTAGGAGTGTGCTTTTTGTCCCTGTTATAAACACTAAGCTGCAAATATATTTTTTACACTGGCATAAGCTTTGTTACACCATGTAGTCCACTTTTGGGCCACTTTTATGTATCATCAACTATATTTTCTATAATCCCTGTCTTATAGGTAAACATACACTACCATATATTAAACATTTTCCTAAACGGTCACTAAATTAAGGGGTTAACTCTGCTTATTTCATTGGTTTGGGAGATGCCAATGGTGGCGACATGGCCACATAGTGGGCGTTGAGTGCTGGGCTTTCCAACAAAAATGATGGAGCAACAGTTTATTGTCTTAACAGCCAGGTTTTCTCGGCTAACCAGAACTGGAGTTTTTGAGAAGACTAAACTACTCACATGATCTGGCATGAAACTCCAAACTCCGGAGCCATTGCCGTCTGGTAAAACCCACAGGGTGGGTGATTACTGCTATTAGCAACCCAGGTTTAGGTACTGCAATGCTGGCTGCACTTTATTTGCTTGAAATAAAGATCCAGCCCATTTTTTCAAACAAATACTCACCCAACATGGCCGCCATGGAAATAGAAGGCAACACTCCCAGTGTGAACAGTTATGCTGCGCAATAGGATCCCTGACACTTCAGTCCGTCTTTCTAAAGCCAGTTTCAAAGACCTGGCTCTGTAACATCAATCTTACTCGATCTGTAAGCGGTTTCCGAACACCGTTGACTACCTGAGCTTGATAAACCATCTGGATTCAATCGTTCTATGGGACACTGTTCTCGAAGGGGTCAGTTCATTTTTTGACACATCTGTCCCATGAAGTTAAATTGTGTCATTTCCTTACATCTCACACACTATTAAAATGTGAGGTTCCACAGGGTTCCTTTCTGTCATGACTCCTACTTTAAAACAGAACATACTGTCACCCTCTGTGATCCCTTTTGCCTGTGTTCTATTCACCAAATATAAATCCATACAAGTGTATGTACTTTTATAAAATGTGTCAAAATATCAAAAAATACAAACCATTTAAACACTATATTCCATTTCTATCACATATATACACTTTTAAACCAAATGATTTCTCTTGATTCATCATCATCTACTCATTTGCCACATACTGCACTGCAAGCCTTATGTGTCCTTCAAAAAAGTTAGATGTCCATCAACCCATCAAGTGGCCATACATAGTCAGATACGCATGCCTCCTATTCTACATGTTACAGTCCCAGCACCAGACCTTTGCACCTTTCCCTGGCACTCAAACAGATAGTTCTCAACTTTCAGGGAATAATAAGACAATTCATTTAAGAGGGCCTGGTACATTTTCCCCAGAATACTATCTCTACAATCTATTTAGAGTTTGGTAATACAAGGGGCTAACTGTGGTTCTCCACAAAGCTATGATGGGCCAGACTCTGGTGTGGGCGGGGCAGCGAGTCAGGAGGGGGATGTTGGAGGGGTCAGGTGGGATGGAGATACGGAATATCACTCTAGACAGGTGGTCCTACACTCCGTGGGGAGTCACTTTGGCTTAAATATTAGCTAGATCAGTTTCCAAAGAGCAGGTGACCACTTTCAAGAGACCATTTATTGTTAGCTGGAGCATCTTGATGGTTAGGTTGTGCCCATGAAACATTATGGTCTGAGAGGCCGGGTTAAAATGTCATTAGAGAAATAAGGCTGTGAGGAGAAGTGGGAACATTTACTTAGGACAGTAAGACAGCGAGTAGCTCGGTCAGCGAGTGTAGTTAATCTAAAGTGGTCACTTTCTAGCTCTATAATGCCACATCTTGCACAACCCTTAGTCTAAGAAAAAGCAATGGGTTTAAAATAACATCTGGTTCACCATTTGGTGGTTGGGGTGAGTGTTCAGTGTGCACTCCATGGTCCTATATGTTCTTTCCAAAAGAAATCAATTTCAAACTCCTGGTGTACCGGGACTTTTGTGGAACGCGGGTTGTGAAATTGATCCCTCATTGCTCTTTGTTGTATCCCCATGCACCAGCTCTACCCATGCTTATTTCTTTGTGGAACACAGCTGTGGCCTCTGCCCCTTGCCCTCATATCCTGCCCCTCCACCCTCCCACATTACTCTGTGCACACAGTCTTTGGGACACCCACGGAATTCTTCCTGATTCCTCACCCTCCCTACTCCCTGTCAACACTACCCCCTCCACTGCCCAGTCTGCCTGCTCCTTTCATGTCCCAAATTCCCACAGTCATTTATTCTTGCTGGCTTTGCTGGCCCAGCCCCAAATGAATACACAGGCCCATTTTATGGCCCGGGCGGAGCAGTCGACAGCCCGGGGTGCAGAGATAAATAGCTCAGGAGGAGGGCGCAGTAAGTGGCCCACCCGGCTGGATGCTCTCTGTTGACTTGCAGATGACTGCGATGCGTTTGGAATATGCAAACAAAGGAATACATATTCCAAACACAGCATGTGATATGCTCTGAAGTCACACACCCTGTGTCCCTCATTCTTTGTGTTGACAGCCTTTCAAGTGGGGCAATTTATAAGTGATGCTTCATTTAACAAGCCATTGTTTTTACACAGTTTTCGCATAACATTTAATTGTTAAGAACTGAACATGGGGTATTTTAAATCAGAAGGCCAGAACTAGTTTTTTAGCTGACCAAACCTATGCATTCCGCAAAGATAATTAATGTGCCACACAGAAAATGTTTTAAACTATTTTCTTTATTTTCATGTCTCTTTATTTGACACACCAAAACTTTGTTTTTCTATATTACTTTTTAGTTACATATGGCACATCCCTGGGAAGGTTAACTGTCATTTTCTTGCTTAAGTTTTCTAGTGGCTGCTTTGGGGCAAGAATTTAATGCATCCGCTCAGCATCAAAGGTCTTTCAATTTTTTTAACAAGCCATCCACTGCCTAGCGCGCCCACCAGATGGCCCCTCAATGTGACTTGGCACCTTGATTAGGAAAGCAGGGTTCGTTGTGTGTCACCATGCAGACAGTAGTCCATTGCAAAGCAAAGGAGTGATGTGTGCAGCAATGATTTGTGCTCTACAAAAGTCACCCCCCTGTTGGTTAAATGGCATCTATATGGCGCTCCTAAATGTAACAGCACATATGCCTGGAACATTTCGTGTATTTGGCTCTGACGAGTATGCCATACTGTGCCCACACTTAAACACATAAAGCAATCAAAGAAGTTGCGTCAAATTGTACATCCACTAGGCCAAACGACCTTTCTACACTGCCACATCATGATTTTTACTAGCTGCAGGCCAGCACCAATAAGAGATTCTAATGCCAGGTCTTTTAGATAAAGCATAGACCTGCTCTTTCTTGTAGAAATAACCCATGAGGCCTGCATAATTGTGAGGAGGTAGTGGCTGAAGAACTCAGGACCCTTTCGCATGCATTAGAAGTTGGTTATTGTTTAAAACGCTTTATCAGCTTATTACAGGCTAAAGTTTGCAAGAGGTGCAATCCTTTCTGTGTTTCCTTTCTGTGCATTGTTTATTGGGTGTCTCCTGTTGGGTATCCTTTCCTACCTGTAGATATAATTCCCTAAATATGGTTCTGTAGTTCTGTATTGGGTGTTGGGCATGCTCACATGGGGACCCAGCCCTTCTTTACCTAAACTTTACCAGAACCATGAAGCAAAGGTGCCTTTGTACCCTAATTGAGTGGCTGATGTTCCAGCAATTTGATACTCACATCCAACAACTTAAGCTGTTCGAATAAATACGTATGGTTCATGGTTACAAGGATTTTAATGTTAGGGTGAGTGTTGTGAACTGTGATGTGAGCACCAAGCCATGTGGCTGTTATGGATTTAGAGATTCACTCATAATCCTTTTATCACAGACTTTTTTTTATCAATTATAGAGATCTCTGATCACCGTTATATTCCTGAAATGCTCTGTGTTTTAATACAAAGCATACAGGAACCCTCATTGGGCCTATTTGTCGCCTTTCCCACTGTCATAGAGGTATTTTGAAAGAGTGCAATAAGAGTGTACCAGACTGTCCATCTTGGAATGATAACCTTCTATCAGAAAATAATTGATATAGTTAGTCTAGTATTGCGCCTTGCGAAATACAAGTGACTTGGTACAAACAGAGCACCTGCAACAGAGGGCCAGTAGTCAGTGGCACATCAGATCCTGGCAGTTTGAAACAGCATTCAGGAAAGGCCTTCTTTAAGAACAGATGACAGAAAAAACATTTACTTGGGCAGCAACAGCTGTGTTTTCACATCAGATTTCTTCTGTAAAGTACATGAATTACAATGTAATGAAACCAGCTTCATTTATACAGCAATTATTTATTGATATTGAGGTTTTTTTTTGCACGACTCATAGATGTGGTTTGGGAGTGATGTGTGCCGGGGCGGGGGCGCACTCTATGTTTCGCCCTGGGCACCAATTTGGCTAGAAACTGCCCTGTGCATAGAACACATTACGGAGAGGACATTTTGCACTGGATTACGTTCAACGTCTGATTTCAGCAATGCGCCGAGGCGGTCGTACTTTATTGAAAGTGGGTGGGCAGGTTTTGATTACAGCATGCCACATACATTTAGCCACAATACATACATGTGGTATTTGTAGATTAATATAAACATATAACCATTAAGTCACAGAAAAATAGCACACAAATATGCTATCGATATTCAAAACGCACACAAAAATAGTAATAGTGAAATCATACTCAAATGAATGTTATGCTTGTTTTATGACATTGTATAGGACACAACTGACATTGTCATGTCAGTGAAATGCTTGAAGTTGTTTTGGAGTTTGGCAGGCAGCACTGAACATACACGGTTACACAGTGCTTTGCATTGCAAGGAAAGAACATTACAAGATTGTCAGTGCAGGAAAACTACTTTTATGTGTAGAATATGGAGTGCTATGTGTTTTGCTAAGTCAGTGAATAGGTGATTGCTGGCATAATGGTATAATTAATATTTCTATGGGACACATCAGAGTAATGTGGGGATGCTGCACGTAGAGGTGCAGCAAGCAGCGTGCACAGACTGTGTATCCCTGGAGCAACTGTTTGTAGGCGACGGCTCTGCAATTACAAGATAAACTGACTGTATATTATACATCACACATATTCAGTACACTGTGATTATCTAACCCTGGAGGAAGAGATTGCAGAGGTGGGCAATGTAATCACATGATAATCTGTATATTCAAATTCAGCATCTCATTGACTTGTCTTTCCAGGGTAAACAATACAATGCTCTTTATAAAAAAAAAACATTAGACAGCAACTGTACTTTACATTTGCTGGAAAACAACAAACACCCTGAAAGAGATGATCAGCAACACGCATGATGGGTTGATTGTGCATAGTAGGGGTCACTGCAGCATGGGTGTACCTGGACGATAGGGTGTCAGCACCTGATGGAGATGACTGCTGATTGGTTGGCTATGTCTGAGGTCGGTGGCCCTATCTGATGAAGTGATCATGCTTGTTTGAGAAGTATAATCAGCAAGTATGCAGGTTCAAACAAATCTGGACAGAAAATAATACATCATGCAAGGCGATCTTTAGATGAGGGAATTCATTAATGTTCCTGAAATTGTCCATTATTACCTGCTGACATGCTCCTGCCTGTACAGAGGGAGTGTCCTATGACACAATGTCCACCCAGTCACTTCAGGACTGTAGGTTTCCTGTCCCTCTATAATACCTGATTCTAAATGCTTTCGATTGTTCTTGTTGTCATAAAACACCAGTGGGGGTTAATGAGGCAATAATGCCTTGTGTGGTGGGATGTACCAAGCTGTAATGGCACACTGCCCAAGTTGATAGGTATGAGTTAAGCAAACGCCTTTTATGAGTGGCGTGCAATGCTATGCCCGATAAAGCTCACCATGCAAGGCTTTATTGCCATTGGGATCCCAGCAAAATGCCCAGAATGCTAATGTGTTGTTATTTTTTGGTAAAAATAATCATCGTGGGGAGCATGAAGCTTTCTCACAAAATACATACATTCAAACAAGAAACAAGATGGCTGCCATGGAAATTTCATCGCACGCTCTAGGAAGAGCCCATTTCCATGGGAAATAAAGGTGAGGAGCAGAAGAGGCATGTAAGTGCAAAATGTTTTAATTTCAATAAGTATTGGTTGGATGGTGTAGGGTTGTGAGTTGGGAGGTGTGAGCCAGAGCTACCAATGGCTTGCCCAGAAAGCAGGAGTATGCATACTATTAGGTTCACCCCACACCCTGGCCTATCTGATTGGTTATTCAGTCCACCTCATGTGCTAATGATGTGCTAGTGGTTGGTCTCAGTGGTTGGTATTTCATTTCAAGTTTGCCCTAGATTGTAATGTGCAGTCAAGAACAGAGATTATGACCCGTGGAAATTCATGGGCCTGACACATTAACACAAACTGTCTGATGCAATCATGGAATTTCCGGAGATTTTTAAAGCATGGAACAAATTGTACATTGTTTTTTCAAATGTATTTTCCAGAAACTGAAGGTACTGCTGCTAAATGCAGCAATCTCACTATAACATAATATAGAATCATACCAAATCGCTCAATATCTGTCACCATACAATGAAAATGTCTAACAAATTCAGAGCTGCTCCACTCACGATCAAAGACAAATGCAGTTTTCTCAAACTGCAAAAGAAAACAATGAAACTATATGCATGAAAACACAGCTGAGGATTTCAGCTGACTTCGCCGCAGGGTACTAGATAAAATACTGTACAGCTCTTTTATGTTCATATGTATATCGCATTACACATATTTGCAGTTTAGCCACAGAGAGAACAAAGGAGTTTTTGCAGAATCACACACATTTTTGTAAAGTATCTTAGTCAGGACAAAAAAACAGGTCTCCATGTCCCAATGCTACAACTTAGCCACGAGACTATCATTACAGTTTACCCGGTCCAGAAAAAATGCTGGATAAATTGGCGGTAATTCCGGCACCACCATTTATTCCAGACGGGGGAGAAACAAGTTTGCTGCTGGGGGACACAGACCTAACTCCAGCCTGACCTGCTGGTAGATCAGGCCCACATCGGCAAAAAAATGCTGCAATTACCAGCACCACTACTACCAGTTTCAGTGATTCTGTCAATCCCCTCCATGGAGTCCTAGGACGCCATGCAATGGGGAGTTACCGGCATTCCCGCCACCCGTAATATCCTGGTAATTACAGGTGAGATATCACCAAACTCAAAATGAGGCCCTTTGACTCTTGACTTCTCCTGATGGCAGATGAGGATCACCAGGACCATCCAGCCTGCCCAGTACAAGCATTCTCCTTACTGCAGCACATGGTCTTCAGATTTACCAGGAAGTCCTGAGTACTATTGTTCACTTGTTTCTGCCCCATGATTTTTTGATTTCATTAAGTATTTTCTCTCCACCACTTTAGATGACTTTCTCACTATTAATGCAATAATGCTATAATGCTTGCTAACACCATAAATAGATGACGTTACCATTACCAATTCATTGCTATCCAACCTTAGTTGAATATATCCGAACACATGTAAGAAGGAATACAAAAATGAAGCACAGAAACATAGAATGTTGTTAAATGTAACACGTTGCAAGTACCAAATAAGAAATTGATGGAGTTCCATATTAAGAAAATGCCAGCCGAGCTGGCAAATAACGTACGCTTTCTTTGTACTCATGAAAAAAAGGGACAGATTTTATGCCCCGGTCAATGTACAGGGTCAGGGTGAATTATCCGCTCTGGTGGATATTGGATCCCAAACTAATCGCCTGTCCAAAAACCGATTTCGACCAACTAAATTTAGGAAGGGGTGAGAGTCACAAGATTCCCCTCATACCCCTTCCCGGACAACTCTAAAATTTCAATGGTATTTCAGTCGAAGGGACTGCGGATCTAGAGATACAAATTGGGCGACTTTTTATAATACAACAGAAGGTAGTCTTGATTCCAGAGGGCACTCCTTATTAACTAGGTAACAATTTCCTTTGGAGGCTATCTCCTCTGATCGAATGAGGGAACGAGGTACTCTGGACCCAGACTAACCGGCCCATCAAACTAAAGAGAAATACAGATTATGTAAGTCAGAATGGTACCTGCCATATTATTGACCATTGTACCGATCAATTGGAATTTTACTTTCAGAAAACTCAAGTCCTAGAAATCACCATCATTTCTGTAGGGGAACCAACTGGTGATGGGATCCCTTCTCAACTCTTGAAAATCAGCCTTCCTCCCAGTTGCAAGTGGCATTCCACACTGGAAGGGAACACTGAAATTGTATACCAGTTAAAAGTCACAAGAAACATCTTATCCCTTGGAAGAGGAAGGCGAAAACCCAGCACAAAATCTGACTGATATTCAGCATTCAGGAAAAGAGTGAATACTTGTCTTTCCCCATTCAGATAAATGAGGGGGAGGAGCCAGTACTCGCCAGAGCATGCCTGAATAATGGAAAAAGCTTCTTCAGCGAAGGATTATTCAGGAAACTCTAAAAAAGATCAGAACATTCACACATTTAAATTGACTGATAAAGGGGAAGTGGGTCGGGAAACACCAAATTCCAAGTGTTTCCTGCCTAGCAAGTGTATGCTAAAAACTTCCATTGGCAATAAAATTATAGAAGACAATTATTGGGTCATTAGAGTTGTCCTTTCTGACTTTTATTTGGATAGTGACATTCTAAATTGATTCGCAATTAGTCTAGATTTGATCAACTAGAAAGTATGGTCACAACTGAGGGGTAACACCATAGGCTTACACAATGTGGAAAGAGCATTTCGGTCAGCTCAATTGTTGCCTTATGGGGTTTAAGTTCAGGTGGGAGGAGAGGTCACCATCCCAGGACAGGTGTGACAATTCACCATTCCCTCAAAATTAAGTGAGGAGAGAATCTCAAATATTAGGACATCTATATAAACATTAACTCTTACCTCCAACAACATTGTTTATATTTACATCCAACCCCTTCAGTGGATTTAAAACATGAAAACATTTGAATATTGGTAGATAACATCGACCCTCAAAGTATCACTTTGGGTGCAGACACCTCTATTGCAATGGTGGTTGATCCCCAACACCATTATGTTGATTTAGGTAATGAAATAATTGGCCAAATTCCTCAACACTGTTTCAACATCAGTGACAGTATTCCTACAGAAAAGATTTTTACCCGTCATGGGGGGAATATTTTGGTCTACTCTTCATGCTCTTACGGGGTAGAAGAAGAAATCTGTGACATCAGGAAGGACAAGATGGTATTTATAGTAAACAACTACATCAAATCCATGGAACCTCATGTCCAGGTGAAAACCATAAAAAGAGATCTCTCAACCCATCTGGAGGATACCGCTGAAATTACCACGCCCAAGGTCATTACAGGTTTCAGGCAGATGGTTGAGGAACCGGTCAACTCGCTAATGCCTGTTAGACTGAAGAGCAAAGACAGAAACTGAAACCGGTATTTATGGACATCCAGGATATCTTTTCAGTAGATTCATGTGTCTGTGGATGTACACATATCCATTTAACCACAATAGCAATGGACCCAGAGATGGCTCCAGTATTAATTCAACAATACCGGTTACCTCTTGCGTCCAGAGGGCAACTCATGGAGATTATCAAGAACTTCAAAATAGTGTGCAATACGTCCGATCCACATTACTTTCAAGAAGCCGGTACTGGGGATACTAAAACCTAAGGGGCAATGGAGACTATGTGCAGACTTGAGGAAGTTGAACAAACAGGTCCACATTTCAAGATGGCCACTTCCCTACATCGATCAAGGGCTGGCACAGATCCAAGGGTCAAAAGTATACACAGCCATTGATTTCACCAACAGTTACTGGACAGTACCCGTGAGTGGGGAAGACCAATACAAGCTTGCCTTTACCTTTGAGGGGCAGCAATACATAAGAACCCAAACACCCTGTGGATATATACATTCCAGAAATGGGTTCATTATCTTCCTGCTTAAGGTCATGCCCGATATGGGCAAAAGGGGAAACCTGGCCTATGTAGATTATGTATTGATCAAGAGCTCAACTGTGGAAAAGCATATTGCACAATTCGCTATATTCTGGCCCAGAGGAAAGCACCCCTTTCAAAAGGCACAGTGGTTTAAACCCAGAGTGAAGAACTTTCTGGGGGCTCGAAATCATCCCTGAAGGTCTCAAGCACCAGGAGAGGAAAGTGTAATCCTTATTGAAATGGAAAAACCCTGCTACTCTGCGAGAATTGAGAAGCCTTCTTGGACTCACTAATTATAGTCAAAGGTTTATTGAAGATTACGCAGTGGTGACTTGACCCCCGGTTCATTTATTAAAGGGATGGGAATCCAATGGGAATGGGGATTTACCTCCCCACCGCAACTTGAGATCTGGCGCAAATTGCAACGGACCAAGTTGTGGTAATGCTAATAGCACTGGGTGATACCTATAAATAGGATCTCAGGGTGTGGATTATATTTTCCAAAATGTTTCGACTCCAAGACAGTTTGTTGGTACGGAGAACCCTATCTGGATGTGACAACTGGGTAGTACCTACCTCATTCTGGAGCCTGATGTTGAATCATGCCCATGATGCGGCCACTGTCGGACATGGGGGTTTTCACACAACATTGGAAATCTTGCGAGAGATTTCCTACTGGCCACACAAGGGCCAGGGCAGCAACATATATCAAAATGGTGTCTTGTGTGTGCCTTGTGTGTGCACAATTTCAGCCAAATTCTCCCTCACACAAAGCTCTCCTACAAAAAGGGGGAATTACACTGCCTTGGTCAGATTTGCAAGTTGATTTTATCGGGAAATTGAATCGCTCCTATAGAGGAAACAAGTACATGTTGGCCGTAACATGCTTGTTTACAAAGTGGGTAGAATGTCTTCCTGTCCTGAATTGTAAGGCAGCTGCTGTGCAAATGATCAATCACATCTTCACACATTTCGGCCTCCGGAAAAAGATTGAGTCAGGCCAAGGAAGTTATTTTACCTGTGAAGTGATGACCAAGATATGGGAGATTCTAGGGCTAAAGAGAAAACTCCACATCGCCTACCACCTGGCATCGAGCAGAGGGGTTGAAAGATACAATAAGACAATTGTAAGCATACTGAACAATTCCGTAGCCAACTATGGACCCAGTTGGAACATTTCATTACCACTTGTCCTAATGACTATTAGTTCTACACCATCTTCTGCAACTAAAATGTCTCAATTTGAGCATATGATCGGATGAAAAATGGTGTTACCTCAGCATCTGCTCTATCAAACTCCTGAGCAGATGCTGATAAATGTGTCCACTATTCATGAGTACATTGAGAACCTAATGAAGCACCCTCAGCATGCTTTTGCTTATGCCCAGCGCAACTTGGAGAAGTCGGCTGAAGGGATGAAATGATACTATCACTTAAAGACCATGAAAAAGGAAAATGAGGTAGGTGACAAGGATTATTTGTATGATTTCCAGAGAAACTAGACCAAGGAACGCAAATGTCTTCCGTCTTGGTGTGGTAGTTTTGAAATTGTGGACAATATCTCACATGTTGCCTATAAGATCGGCATCCTAAAAGGAGAACTGATGGAAGAGAAATGGGTCCATATCAATCATTCCAGACTAGCTTTAAGACTGAAGTTAGAGCCGAGGAACCATCTGAGGAATGAAGGTAAGTTCAAAACCCTGGATGAAAATTTAAATATATATACCACGTGAGTAATTCAATTAAATATTCATATAAAATGTTCGATAGTAAAGGAAAGAGTGCTTTTGGAAATGTGAAATACAATTAATGTGTTGCAATGAACATGCAATGTTATCCGGCGAATGGAGTGATCAATAAAAATACTTAACATTTCTTTCTACAACTCTCTTTAGAATCTTTAACATCCTTCCATTCCAGCTTGGGGACCAGAAGAAGTGGAGTTCGGGGAGGATCCATGGTACCCTGGAGAGGAACAAAGGGGGAAGAAAAAGAGGAGTCCTTTTCATACCCCTGAAAAGTAAAATCAGGAGGCCAAGACCAGAGGAAGAAAATAGAGTGGGAAGTTCTCCATTGAAGAATTTGAATTGTGAGAAGAACCCCACTCTTCCCTGCTCCTTCCCAGGAGTTAAATGATAAAAAAGGTTTAAAAAAGGTTTAAATGTAGCCCTAGTGTTTGGCTGACCGGGGCCTAAAAATGCAGAAATGTTGTCATGTGATTAGAATGCACACTGTGGACTGGCAGAGAAAAGGCCAGCAGTTCATTTCAACTACAAAACCATGAACATGCTGGTTCATTTGCTAAAATACAGGACCAAGAAAATATGTACATTCTGCAGCTTGAAACCAGGAACGTGGGAAATGAAACTACACTGCAGAAGTAAATTTAAAGGCATATTAGAAACAACATGGGTGGCTTGTCAAAACTGTTTCAAAAGAAACTGCGAGAATGAAGATGGAAAAACAAAATATAGTTTGGTTTTCAAGACCCATGTAGAAAATTCGGAATGTAAAAGCATCATTTATTTGAAGTTCATATGGACTGAATGAAGAACTATGCTGAGCTCAGTGATTTTTCCACACCGAGCAAAAAGGTCAAGCGCTGCAACTGCTCATCTAAAAAAAAATCTTTGAAGTTCACAGAACCATGAAAAGGCACATATCTTGTGCTAGACTAAAGGGTTGGCGAGGTTATCAGATGACCACTTAGATAAACAGAAGATCCAGTTAATGGAAATAAAACCTTGAAAATACATGGATTAAAATGTGATGTGATTCATGGTAAAGTTCAGGACCTGACTGACCATTGTACGTGCCTGACAACATTTCTGACAGTGATAAGTGCATGAGAAAAGAGGTAGGAGAGGAGGGCGGTGGGTGGTGGCAGGATAGGCCCACAAAAGGAAAGTGGCTGCAGATGAAAAAGTCACTTAAATTCGATTTCTAGCAGAGGCACACAAAGCACAACAAAACAAAAGTGGTTGCAGATGAAAAAGTCATGTCTTTGAGCTTCTGTTTTCTATTTAATTGAGATTATAGAATTCATTGTAAATGTGTATTTGTGCTCCCGTTTTCTTTCTTAATTGAGATTAATGAATTATAAATGTTTATTTTAATTAGTATGTACGTAATGGATTTGACTGCATCATTATGTTAATGTCCACACCTTTTCTTTTCTTTCTGTACTGTGAAAAGTCATATGGAAAAGAAAAAGAAAAAGTCATGAGTAATCAGATTTATTTGAGCAGGCAACTCACATGAAAGTCTGCAGGGGTGCATGTAAAACTGTTGGGACAGGAATGTGGGGTCACAGACTGCCTCCGGAGACCAGGAGAGTTAATCATAAAGGAGCTGGTCAAGGAAGGGAAAGCCACTGATGACATCACGAAGAGTCTTGAGAGATCAGAGACTAGCGTGGTTAAAAAGGGAAAGAAGTTAACAAGTTTCCTGGAAAGGGAACTGTAGCCAACAGAGACAAAAGTATTGACAATTAATGGAGACCACAAGGGAGAGGGAGTGGTTTCCACATCTATCACAGAGGAGAACTGGTGGTAGATGTGTTCTCAAAGTCACCAGTGGGTGTTTCCGGTGTGGCAATACTGACCACTTTGCCAGGGTCAGAGAATGTACCACCAGATTTGTGGAATGCAGACGATGTTTCATAAGGGGACACATGTCTAAATGTTGTAGATGTTGGGGTTGCAATGTGGATGATATTGAAGATTACAGTGAGGATGATGTAGAAGTTGTTGAAGGTATCAACATCATACAAGTAGTATATGCAGTTAATTTGGTAGCAGAGGCTAAGGTCAAGAAACCCAGGACTATCATTGAGGTGAATGGGATTGGCATTGAAATGTTGGTAAATAGCGGATGTAAAAAGTTGTGACAAAATAGTTTTAAACATTGTGTACTGCAAGAGACCAAGGTAAAAGCTAATGCATATAGTGAGAACCACACCACTATAATTGAAGAGCTGAATGCACAAATATCTTTCAAAGGAAAAAGCACCAATACCAAGGTTTTATGTAACTAATGTAGGAGGGAATTTACTATCGTAGAGTTGTCAGGCGGCTATTGATATGAAATTGGACACCAATAGAGAAAACAAGTATATAATGGGTGCAACCTAGTGGCGAACGAAAGTAACCAAGTAGTGAGTAATGATGGTGAGGAGGGTGATGATGGTGCAGTAGAGAAATGGGCTCCCAATGTCTTTCAGAAGAGAGATGGGGATGTTTGAACCAGGCTACAAGTTGTACAGAATTAGGCTGTTAGATTGCGGTTGTATTAGCTCGACACAACCATGTCTCAGAGGCCAGGCGCTCGCTCCGTTGGTTGCCCATCGAATCTCAAATTAAATTCAGAGTACTTGCCCTAACTTTCAAATGTAAGTTACAAATCATGCCTTCCTGCCAGCAGTGCCACATTAAGGACAAAACTAACATCAGAGCACTGCGGTCAGGTAAACTAAATTTGTTAATACAACCAAGATTCAAAAGCAGAAAAGGGAGCATTCCATCTGAAAACTCCATCTCTCTAGAATAAGTTGCCAGAACACATGTCTGGCCAAAAGTCTTTTCAAGTTTTTAAGAAAGATCTGAAAACAGAGTTGTTCTCATAAGTTTTTTATGACAAAATCTAACTCTAATTTTGGCTACTGACACAGGGTTCATCTAGTTAGCTGGGTTTGTCATGGTCATGGTTTACAATTTCTTACCCAGACTGACTAACCATATGTATTTTATTTTATGTTGTCCGCGCCTTCATGCCTGCAGGCCCATAGAGCGCACTACAAATGTAATGTAATGTAATGTAAAATAAGACTAAAGAAGGGAGCAATACCATTTGCTGCAAAAGTCAGACCAGTTCCATTGGCATGCAAGAAAGAAGTTGAGGACGAAATTGAGAGGATGTTAAATGATGGTATAATTGAGAAGAGGGAGGCCTCAGAATGGGTTAGCCCAATTGTTATTGTCAAAAAGGCCAATGGCACAATCAGATTGTGCATATATCTCAGAGAAGTTAATACGAACATCATCACTGAAAGGATTCCGTTACCTAAGAAAGATGAAATGATCACTGACCTCAATGAATCTAAAATATATTCCTTATTGGATCTCCGTTCTGCATATCATCAAGTGAAGATGCATCCAAAGTCTCATGGCATCCTCATCTTCATCACTCAGATAGGGATATTTAAATGTATTAGGATGCCTTTTGGTCTCATTTAGGCTACCAGTGTGTTTCAGCATGTGATGCACAAAATATTGGGAGGCATTGATAGTGTTAGGTTTTATCAAGATGTCATTTAGTGTGGGGAAAAGATCTCAAGCAACATGATGATAGAGTCAAACAAGTGTTGAAGATGCTAGAAATTGCAGGATTGACATTGACTTTAGAAAAATGCAAGTTCAGGAAGAAACAGGTATACTATTTGGGTTATAGTCTATCAGGAGAGGGAGTGAAGCTAAAAGGGAGTATGTTTCAAGTCATCACGGATATGTTATCAGCCACCAATAAGAATCAAGTGTCATCATTCATAGGTATGATTGAGTATCATGCTAGGTTTGTGAAAGGATACTGATGCCTCTGAATATGGTTTGGGAGGAGTGTTGATACAGGAAGTAGGGTCAGTGAAGCATACCATAGCGTATGCTTCAAAGTCTCTCAAAGAGGTTGAATGTCGCTATTCAGTTATTGATCAGGAGGCGTTAGCTGTTTTGTAGGCCATTTTACAGAGATCACACACCACTTGTCATAATTTTTAATTAAAAGCGATTGGATGGTATGTCCAGGTGCATATCCAAGTTGGTAATAAGGGCTCAGCAGTTGGCGTTTGATGTGGAACATGTGAATGGCAGAGACAATGTAGTGGCGGATGCATTGTCTAGGAGACCTTTGATGCAGAGTGATGATGTTGAAGGGCAGGAAGATGAAAAAATGAGGGACATTTTTGTAGTGGAAGAATCGCTTCAGGAAGACGATTGGCTAGAAGCATGTCATGAGGATGTGGTATATCAAGAAGCCAAGAGGAAGACACAGCTGAGATGGAAGTGCAGTGTGGATGACATTGCAGGAGAAAAGATCAAAGAGTATAGGAGAGTCAAAGATGAACTGTGCATAATTGATGGCATACTGTGTAGAGGTCAGGGTTTAGTGGTTTCCCGAGAGCATGTGTGAGAAAGAAGTAGATTTGGGGCACAGGTCTCACATGGGCATAAGCAGAACGAAAGCCCTGATTAGGACAGAATATTGGTGACCAGAAATGGATAGGTTTATTGAGAATAAGATAAAAGAGTGT
Source organism: Ambystoma mexicanum (assembly GCF_040938575.1). NCBI lineage: Eukaryota > Metazoa > Chordata > Amphibia > Caudata > Ambystomatidae > Ambystoma > Ambystoma mexicanum. Next base: position 911,546,004 of record NC_090926.1, read on the forward strand.
GCACAATGTAGACATTGCAACAAGGTGTTGTAGACAAGGACACCCGCAATGATGATTCCAGTTTTCCCTAGAACGCTGTGGCATACTATTGCCATGGATTTATTGGGTCCACTGAATTGTCGTGACACGCAAAATTGTTATGTAGTGGTGGCAATGGATTTTCTCACAAAATGGCCAGAGGCTGGAATAATCAAGGACATCACATCAAGGAATATAATATAATTCCTGGAAAACATATATTGGGGAAGGGTGGTCTGCTGAGATAGTAACGGACAATGGTCCCCAATTTATTTAAAAAGAGCTTCAAGTGTGGGCAGTGCAGAATGGCATTAAACATAAAAGAACAGCATTATATCATCCACAGAGCAATTGTTGTGTGGAATTATTCAATAGAACACTTATGGATGGTATTTGCATGTCGGAGCAGTTTGGCAGCGACTGGAAAAAAGAGCTAAGTTGGAGAGTGTTCCAGTACAGGAGCGCTCCCCATCCAGCGACTGGGGTTAAACTGCTTGAACTGATGTTGCATCTTAAGTACAACACCCTGCTGGTCCCTGGGTGGACTGGACAAGCCAAAATGTTAAGAGTGGATATCCAGTTGGTTAAAGAGAAGGTGAGAATGAAGGGTAAAAGAGAAAAAGGTGGTATGATGAAAAAAATTGATGAATGTCAGGAGAAGAGAGGAGGTGAAGATAAAATTGCTTAGGTGGACCAGGGAGACAAATAACACATTTTCCAAAGCGAGGACCATGAGCGAAAATATTGGCAATGCTGTTTGGTTGGAGGGAGGGGATGTTTGGTATAATGAGCATTTGGTGAGGAGGTAGCTCTCGCACCAAAACCATTCCCTGATTGTCTCCAGGTGTCCTTCTCATTTGGCAAAGGAAAGGAGGTGTGTTATATTTATATAGGTATCACTATGCATAGTTCCCCACCTGCCCAACAGTCTATGATGTAATTCCATTCCATCAGAACATCACAGGTGGACCGCATCAGAATGTTGAAGTCCAAGAATGTTTATGTTAGAATAAGAGTTAGTGGTGTGGCTCACCAAGCAAGGGAGCTGCAGCCTTTCATGTGAGTTCTTAATAAATACTATTTTACCTGCATTGAAGACGTGTCCGTCCTTGTTTATAATACTATCCCAGATGGGTGGAGTCATACATTCAAAGGTATGATGCCTAATAGCTAAAAGGAACTAATTAGAGAAAAGAGGAGGACAGTAGAGGTCCAATCCAAATCAAGAGCCAATAAGCTAGCACCTGATAATTTAGATGTTTATGGGTGTAATTATAGGTTCATAAGGGGACACACAAGGGGGTAGGGGAGAGCCATATTTGTACGACTTCCACTACTCTATCTACTGAGTGGGGAGAGAATAGTATGGCTTCTGATACTCTCTCCTGAGTGGAAAATAAGAGTGACTTCCACTACTCTTGCTCCTGAGTGGTTGCAATTCTCTCTCCTGAGTGCGGCATAGTAATATGCCTTCTACTACTCTCGCTCCTGAGTGAGGGAAGAATAGAATCACTTTCAATGCTCTCTCCTGAGTGAGACATAGTAGTATGGCATCCTCTACTCTAGCCCCTGAGTGGAGGAAGAATATTATGACAATGCTCTCTCCTGAGTGGGGTATAGTAGTATGGCTTCCACTACACTGACTCCTTGGTGGGAGAATAATAGTTTGGATTCCAATGTTCTCTTCTGAGTCGGGTATCGTAATGTGGTTTACATTACCCTCACTTCTGTAGGGGCATACTATTATGGCTTCCAATACTCATGCTCCAGAGTGGGGGGAGAATAGAATGACTTACAATCCTTACTCTGGAGTGGCACCCAGTAATATGGCTTCCACTACTCCTGCTCTTAAGTGGGGGAAGAATAGTATGGTTTTCAATGCACTCTCCTGAGCGGGGCATAGTAGTATGGCTTCCACTACTCTGAATCCTGAGTGGGAGAAGAATAGTTTGGCTTCCAATGTTCTCTACTGAGTGGGGAATAGTAGCATAGCTTCCACTAGTCTTGCTCCCAAGAAGAGTAGAATAGTATTGTAGAGGAGCAGGTGGACATGTTTTCTATAGCTCCCGCCCCCTCACCTCTAATACTGGAACAGCAGGAGAAGAGCCCTATGTGGAACACCAGGTTTCATCCTAAAGTGCATCGAGTGCATGAGAGACGATATGCACTCAGACAACCATATTGAATGTACCCTCGTACTGAGAAGGTGGAAGGATGTCTGCACACACCATTGGACATTATAGAGCTATAAGTGAAATTTGACAAGAGCAGATTGACGTCGTAGAGGAAAGATACTGAGACTCACTGAAACGATATGCAAATACTTAAGGAATAAAGCCGTAGCTGAAGTATCATGAGAAACATGTAATCGAATCTGGAGAAATCATATATGGAAAGAAGATACAGTAACCTGCTGATTAATTAATGTATATATGCAGAAAGGCAAGTTAGATGAGACATATTGAAATTTGCTGCAGAGTTAAGCAAAAAATGGCTAAAGCAGCCAAGCTACCTCAGAGACAGATCAGGGCTGCATAGTCAGGTGACTCTGGAAAACAGTTTTGTGTGAGGAATAAAGAGGAGTCTATTGACTTGGGATCAAGGATGCTATTTCAAGTAATAATTGCAAGGCACAAGTGGAGTCAAAAGGATAAGCCAGGTACATAAGACATATTTCTCTTGGATTAAGCAAAGTAGAAAACATCTGCAAGAGCCAAGTATTAGACAATTAAAGATGCAGAAAACCCATGTAAGATGGAGTGATCAAGTCTCCAGAGGCCTAGAAGGCTAGTGACACCCAGCTAAAATTGAATAGCAATAAATAGAAGGTTGAGATGGGCAAATTCATTAAGCCTGATAAAGATAATAGTGTGCCTACACTACCCTGAATGTCCCAGAACAGAGAGCAGGCTTTGAGGTCAACTGCAAAGGAGAGGCCTTGATTTGGGGCCTGACTCATGAGAGACGATGGACTAATGCTCTCGACACCTGAGTTTTGTTTTCTTACATGATGCTAATGAGATGAACACCCAAGTTTGGCAAACCATGCTAACCAATTAGAGGGTCTATGTAGCAACATGCTATACAATGTTGAGAAGACCAACCCACTGCCATTTGTCCTCTGTAATCAGTATTATACGTATTTAGGGGTGGTTGGAGGTGTGACCACCAGATATCGACTAGCCAATTAAGTTATTAACACTTATGTATACTTTAAGTACATATGTTCCCCTAACCAATCCCTCCTTTCAATAGGTTTTAGTTTTCCACCTAGGATGATGTCATAGATTACACAGATCGAGGTATAAAACCTTTGTATAATCTCATTTGGGGGTGAGTATGTGAATTACTGCCTGTTATTCACCAGATTGCCCTACTTTATTTCTATGCTGATAATAAAGTAGGACTAACGACGATTTTACCTAAAACAAATGGTCGCAATGACCAAAAGTTCTAAAAATGCTACCACCAAAGGTTCGAACACCAAAAAATCCAACCTTTGGTGGTAGCATTGTAAAAAAAAAACAGGTGCTGCGGGGGTGTCCTCCGCATCGCCCTGCTCAATACACTTCATGCTATAGTGAGCGGGGATTGCAGGGGACACCCCCAAAGCCTTCCGCTTAAAAAAAGAAATGAAACAGGGGATGTGGGAGTGTCCCGCGCATTGCCCCGCTCACTACACTTCATGGTCAAGTGAGCGGGGGTTGCAGGTGACATCCCCGCAGCCTTCTGTTTTAAAAAAGAAAACGGAAAGAAAAGGACCCTGTGGCGCTGGTTCCCGACCACGGAAGTGAAAGGGAACTGGCTCTGCAGGAACCCAGCGTGAAGAAGAAGGTAAGTGGGGTTTGTTTATGTTGGGGGTGTGGGTGGGGGTCTGCTGAGGGTGTGGGTGGGGGTGGTGCCATGGGTGTTTTTTTAGTATGTGGGTGTGAGTATGCATTTAGAAAGTGTTCCCTATAGCATATCTGTGGCATTTAGAAACGCTGTCCTATAGCATATATGTGGCATAATTGCTTTTAGAAACTCTGTCCTATAGCATATCTGTGGCATAATTGCATTTAGAAAGTGTTCCCTATAGCATATCTGTGGCATTATTGCATTTAGATAGTGTCCCCTATAGCATATCTGTACCATAATTGCATTTAGAAACTCTATCCTATAACATATCTATCATAATTGCATTTTGAAAGTTTGAAGTGTGCCTAAAAGTGTGCCCTAGTTGAATTTAGAAGTGTGCCAAATATACTATCTGAGCAAAGTTCAACTTAGAAGTGTGCCTAACAATGTGCCTTGCTTGCATTTAGAAGTGTGCCTAACAGCTGGCCCTAGTTGAATTGAGAAATGTGCCTAATATCCTCTCTCAGCTAAATTGAATTTTGAAGTGTGCCTAATAGCGTGCCTTGCTTGCATTTAGAAGTGGGCCTAATAGCGTGCCTTGCTTGCATCAAGAAGCGTGCCCAATAGCGTGCCATGCTTGCACTTAGAAGTGTGCCCAATAGCGTGCCTTGCTTGCATCTACAACCGTCCCTAATATCATCTCTAAGCAAAATTGAATTCTGAAGTGTGCCTAATTAACGTGCCTTGCTTGCATTTATAAGTGTGCCCAATAGCGTGCCTGCTTGCACTTAGAAGAATGCCCAATTCTGGCCTTGCTTGCACTTAGAAGTGTGCCCAATAGCGTGCCTTGCTTGCACTTAGAAGTGTGCCCAACCACGTGCCCTGCTTGCATTTAGAAACGTCCCTATTATCCTCTCTAAGCAAAATTGAATTTTGAAATGTACCTAATAGTGTGCCCTGGTTGAACTTAAAAGTGTGCCTAATAATCTCTCTGTGCAAAGTTGCATTTAGAGGTGTGCCTAATACGCTCTCTGTACAATGTTCCACTTAGAAGTGTGCCTAATATGCGTGCCCTAGCTGAATTTTGAAGTGTATCTAATAGCGTGCCCTGGTTGAATTTAGAAGTGTGCCTAATATCCTCTCTGTGCAAAGTTGAACTTAGATGTGTGTCTAATAGCTTGCCTTCCTTGCATCTAGAAGTGTGCGGAATAGCGTGCATTGTTTGAATTTAGAACAAAATTGAATTTTGAAGCGTGCCTAATAGCGTGCCCTGGTTGAATTTATAAGTGCGCCTAATACCCTCTCTCCGTGCAAAATAGCATGCCTTCCTTGCATTTAGAAGTGTGCGGAATAGCATGCATTGTTTGGATTTAGAAGCGTCTCTAATATCCTCTCTAACCAAAATTGAATTTTGAAGCGTGCCTAATAGCATGCCCTGGTTGAATTTATAAGTGTGCCTAATATCCTCTCTCTGTGCTGAATTACATTTAGAAGTGTGGCTAATATCACCTCTGTGCAAGGTTGAATTTAGGAGTATGCCTAATATCCACTATGTGTAGAGTTGCATTATGAAGTGTGCCTGATATCAACTCTGTGCAAAACTTGAATTTAGAAGTGTGCCCTGCTCAAATTTAGAAGTGTGCCTAAATATCCTCTGTGTGCAAAACTAGAATTTAGAAGTATGCCTGAGATCATCTCTGTGCAAACTTGAATAAAAAATATCCTCTCTGTGCAAAACTAGAATTTAGAAGTGTGCCTGATATCATCTCTGTGCAAACTTGAATTAGAAATGTTCCTAATATCATTCCCTGTGTAGAGTTGAATTTAGAAGTGTACCTAATATCCACTCTGTACAAAGCTGAATTTGGAGGTGTGCCCCGCTTGAATCTAGAAGTGTGCCTAATATCCTCTCTGTGAAAAGCTGAATTTAGAGGTGTGCCTTCCTCGAATTTAGAAGTGTGCCTAATAACCTGCCCTGGTTGAATGCAGAAGTGTTCCTAATATCCTCGCTGTGCAAAGCCGAACTTAGAAGTGTGCCTAATATCCTCGCTGCATGCCTAATATCCCTCCCTGTGAAAAAATTGTGCCTATTAGCGTTGAGTTATTAGTGGAATTTAGAAGTGTCCATAATATCCTCTCTGTACAAAACTTGAATTTAGAAGTGTGCCTAACAGCGCGCCTACCTGAATTTAGAAGTGTGCCTAATAGCGTGCCCAGATTGAATGTAGAAGTGTGCTTAATATCCGCTCTTGGCAAAATTGTATATGATTGCCTAAATATCCTCTCTGTGCAAAGTTTGAATTGAGGAGTGCACCCAATATCCCCTCTATGCAAAGTTGAATTTAGAAGGGTGTCTAATATCCTCACTGTACAAAAGCTGAAATGGACATAACAACATCCCTTTGGCATAGCGGAATTTAGACAGTGTCCCTAATAATGTCACTGTGCCAAAGTCTAGAAAGTCTGCCCTATCGCATACCTGTGGCACAATTGTATTTAGAAAGCCTGCCCTATAGCTTATCTATGCCATAATTTAAATCAGAAACTCTGCCCTATAGCATACCTGTGTCTTAATTGCATCTAAAAGTTGCATCTAGAAAGTCTACACTATAGTGTATCTGTATCATGGGTGCAATTAGAAAGTCCTCCTAAATTGCATTTAAAAGTCCACCTAAAGGCATATCTGTGGCGTTGTTACAGCTGAATTTCTCCCTAATAGCATACCTGTATTCCAGCTTGCTAGAAGAAATTCTACCCAACAGCGTAACTGTGCTGTAGTTGCAACTAGATAGGTCGCTGAACAGTATATCCTAAGGTCCAGCTTCACTTCAAAACCGCCTAAAGGCATATCTGCAGCCTAGTTTATAATTAGTACATTAAAACCTAGAATAAGTGAATGATATCACCCTGCCTAGTTGAACCCAGAAACCATAAATAATCTCACTCAGTGATATAGCTGAATTTATAAAGTCCAAATATAAAGTGTAACTTACATCTGAAACTGTACCTAATAGCAAGTACTGCCGTGGCACTGTTAATCACAGAAAGAGTCAACAATTAACATCCGGTGTTATAGCTGTAGTGCGATGGTGTGAACGATATTTTCCAACCTATGTCACAGCTACTAACCATGAGTGTACCCGACCCACCAAGGACTGCCGGAAACGACCCCCATGCACCACCTCCGCCCTCCGGCCAACCCTGCCTCATGTCCCCGCATCCCCAAATCATCTCACCCTCCACCACATCCCCTTTCCAAACATCAAGCCAGAGGGGCACGATGGCAAGCCAAGCACCCTAAATCCACTGCTCCTCCGAATCCCCCCCCTGATCAGCCCAACTTGATCATACTCGCTCCCCTCACTAGCATACCGGGCACACCCTGCCCAGCAATCACGCACCCCCCCCGCTTTTCCTATTAACCCCCACCATCATCCCCCCTGACCACACCCTTTCTCCTCCCTAAAAACTCTATGCCTAGCCCTAGCAAGAACAGAAGCCTCATCCCTCTCCCCCTCTGACCTCCATACCCTCTCGCACACACCGATCACAACAAAAACACTAAAGAGGAAATGTAGCTGGTCCCCCTCTTTCTCTCAGCACTCATCGCCTCCCCTGTCCCGACCCATCACCTCATTCCCCCAATAACCACCATTCCCCCTTGCTTCACCCTTCCTGAAACCCCTGTCCCTCGATTTCTCACCAACCGCAAAACTCCTAACCCCCCACACCCCACCATCAAATGTCTGTGCCAAACCCAATCACCCGATCACACGCATCCATCCACTCCCACCCGAAACCTGACAACTTTTCTGCTCGCCCACTTTTCCCATCGATCATCAACCACCCCACCCCTCTCACGCTCCAGATTCCACCCTCTCCTCCACTCCCCACATCAGTGCAGCTCCGACACCATCCTCACCTACCGAAATGAATTGCATCCTATTTAATGCCCGGTCCGTAGCAAAAAACAGACACTGCATCTTTGACTACCTTGCCTCTGACAAACCAGACCTGATTTTCATCACCGAAACTTGGTTCTCTGACGACTTCGCCCCTATCACCAATGAAACCTTCCCTCTCCCCCCCGAATACTCCCTCATCTAATCTAGAGGAGGGGGAATAGCATTCGTATACAAGTCTCACCTCCATGCCTTAATCATCGACAACCAACCTTCCATTCCTTCCTGCAAATCGCTCCTTGTTAAACTATCCCTTTCCCCGTCGTCCTCACGCAGCTTCCTAATAATCTACAGACCCCATGGCTATGATAGAAAATTCTCAAACAACCTCTGCGACTCTATTGCCACCCTTCAACTAAACCATCCCAACCTCACCCTTCTAGGAGACTTCAACATATGGCTCGACATCCCCACCAACCCTATGACACACTCTCTGGTTGACGGTCTAGACGCGATTAACCTCCAACCCCACATAAACGACTCACTATAAAGGACACACTCTTGATGCCATCTCACCTCCCACAACCGAATACATCTAAACCCCCCCAACCCCTATCATCTGGTCCGATCACTTCATTGTTTCTTTTGCCATTTGCTCACCTGTCCCGCTTCCCATACTCGAACCTGAACCTCCGATTCTACACAAATGTTGGAAAAAACTAATAATCCTTCCTGAACTAGCTGACGCACTCCTCCAGTCTCCTCCACCTACCTGCCAACTCAATAAACAACTAACCCCCGATGCCTTTGACTCATTCAACACCTCACTAATGCGGCTCACACCCTCTTGCAAACCGTCAGCCTGCAGTGGCCTGTTCCCTAGATGGTTCACACCTGATTTGAAGACCACTAAACAACTATATAAAATCCTAGAATGCAAATGGGGGAAAGACAAAACCGAAGAGAGCAGAGCCACCTTGGCCCGGCACCTTCATCAGTACAAGGCCGAAATCTGGAAAGCACAAAATCATCACCGAATTCACCAAACCATCATGCACTACCACCATCCCGACACCCTCACAATCACTGAGCGACTCTCTCTCTGTCCACTTTTACGCCACGGCTCTTGAAAGAACAAACGCTCTAACCACCAATCTGGCTCTCCTACATCCACCAGCCAACCCTCCCCCATACCGGCCAACACACCGCCCGCGACCACTACGCAACCAACGTTTGACTCCTTTAGTCCAATATCACCCGAACAATTTCTCAAACTTCTCTCTGCCCGCAAACCATCCAGCTCTCTGCTAGACCCTTGCCCGGCCACAACCCTCAAAGAAATGTTCACCTCTACCTGCGCAGGACAACATGCAAGAGCCATCATAAATGACTCCCTTTCCTCGGGTATTTTTCCCGACAAATTCAAAATGGTTCATGTCAACCTCTAATAAAAAAACCTTCCCTTGACCATCTCAAGCCCAAAAACTACCACCCCATCTCAAACACCAGGTTCCTTGCCAAACTCATTGACCGAATCGCCTAGTCCCAACTAAATGCCTTTGTTGAAGCCAACAATCTCCTAGACCCCGCACAATCAGGTTTCAGAGCCCGACACGGAACTGAAACCACCCTAACTTCACTCTGGGATGACCTTAAAAACACGGCAGACTCTGCGGGATGTGCCGCATTAATCCTTCTCGACCTATCTGCCACCTTCGACACAATAAATCACTCAATCCTCCTTGACCGCCTCCACTCCCTAGGAATTTGTGGAACTGCTCTCAAATGGATAGCTTCGTTCCTGAAAGACAGGTAACAAATAATGCAGCTCTCCTCCTATTCCTCCCAATCCCGACCGGTTGACACGGGAGTTCCACAACGAGCATGCCTATCTGCCCTCCTGTTCAATCTCTACTTAATCACCCTCCCATCAATAATTTGTTTACACAACATCCTGTGTTACAACTACGCTGATGACACTCAACTGCTTCTAAACCTCATGAACTCAAAACCCAATTGCCAACCTGACCTCGCTTCCTGCCTCCTCGACATAGAGCTCTGGATGACAAAAAACCACCTCTTGGTAAACCCCTCCAAAACCGAAATCATGGTATGTGGCAACTCCGAACTTCTTCCACACCCACAACCCTGGCCATCTGCCATGGGCAAATCACTGACTCCCTCTAATTCAGTAAAAAACCTTGGATCTACCCTTGACTCTGACCTAACACTCTTGCGCCAACTTAACAATGTCTCAAAGTCCTGCCACTACCACCTTAAAACTCTTAGGCACATCTTTCCTTACCTCTCCTTTTCCAACAGACTCTCCGCAGTCCAATCAATTGTTATATCAAGACTGGACTACGCTAACCCCCTCTACCTCAGAGTCCATGCATACCAACTGAATAAACTACAAAGAGCACAAAACGCCGCAGCCAAATTGCTACTAGCACTCGGCCCGAGAGACCACATCTCCCCAGCCCTCAAAACTCTGCACTGGCTCCCGGTGGCCCGAAGGGTGACCTTCAAAACCTTATGCATTTCTCACCGAGCTTGCATAAAACCAGACCTCAATATCTTCAAGACAAGCTGAAACCCTATCACCCCCGACGTACTCTAAAATCAAGCTCAGCCTGCCTCCTAGTCATACCTAAACAAACTCAGACAGGTTAGGCGGATCATCATTCTCAGCGTTGGCCCCCACGCTGTGGAACGCACTCCCACCCCACATCCGCCTAACTGAAGATCTAATGTCTTTCCGCAAATTACTGAAAAATTGGCTCTTCTCCTAAAACCAAACCCGTACTCAAACTAACTCAAACTGAATAACAACATCTCAATGACACCGACTCAACAAACTACTAGATCTTGAATAACAATAAGACAAATAACAATACAACATCCAGATCCAAGCAAGAAATCGACAACTAATAACCGCTAATGTGAACCAAAAGGACAAACAGAAAAAAATGAGTCAAGTTGATCATAACAGTGAAGTGGATAAAAAGAATAAATCGTACGAAAACAGTAATGCGGTCTAAATTAATTAAATGGATGTAATGATTGCAATGGCCATAATGAACAAAATGAACAAAATGGACAAAATGAATAAAGAGATGAGGATGGAAAAATGAATACAGGAGACTGATGAGTACACAGACAGATGGAATGTATTAGTGCATGGCCCAAGTGGAAAATACAGAATAGACAATTCAAGTACATGTGATGGATGTAGCGCATGAAACAGATAGAGAGCACGGAACAGATCCAGTACATATGCCAAGTGACATGGCCTGAACTGATAATGCTATGATGAATGAACGAAGTGAGTGGAGCGGATGAAATCGGTAGAATGGATGAAGCGCGTAGAACGTATCAGTGCGCTGAGCGGATGAATGTGTTGAGCAAATGAATGTGTCGAGCGGATGAGTGTGTAGAGCGGATGAGTGTGTTGAGCGGATGAGTGTGTTGAGCGAAGAAGTGTGTTGAGCGGACGAATAAGCAGAGCATAGAACCGAAGGGTGCTTAGAACGAATGAATGCATAGAGCGGACGAGAGTGTAGAACGGATGAGTGTGTAGAGCAGATGACTGTATTGAGCGGATGAGCGTGTAGAACGGATGAGTGCGTAAGAGCAGAGGAGTGCGTAGAGCGCAGGAGTGCACAGAGCAGATGAATATGTACATCGGATGAGTGTGTAGAGCGGATTAGTGTTTAGAGTGAATGTGTGTATAGAGCGGATGAGTGTATAGAGCGGATGAGTGTATAGAACAGATGAGTGTATAGAACAGATGAGTGTATAGAGCGAAGGACTGTGTAGAGCATATGAGTGCATAAAGCAGATGAGTGCGTGAATGGTCGAGTGCATATAACGGATGAGTGCAGGGAGTGGATGAGTGCCTGGAGTGGATGAGTGCGTGGAGCGGATGAGTGCATGGAGCGGATGAGCGCATGGAGCGGTTGAATGCGTTGAGCGATGAGTGTGTAGTGCGAAGGAGTGTGTAGAGTGGATGAGTGTGTAGAACGAATGAGTGTGTAGAAAGGATGAGTGTATAGTGCGAATGAGTGTATAGAGCAGATGAGTGTGTAGAGCGGATGAGTGTGTAGAGCGGATGAGTGTGTACAGTGGATGAGTGTATAGAGCAGATGAGTGCGTGGAGTGGATGGATGCGTAGAGCGGATGGGTGCGTGAAGCGGATGTGTGTGACTTGCGGATGGGCGCATAGAGCAGATGGGTGCATAGAGCCGAGGTGTGAGTTGGGCGGATGAGTGCGTTGAGCAGATGGGTTTGTAGAACGGATGAGTGCACGGAGCGGAAGCGTCCTTAGAGTGGACGAATGTGTAGAGCAGACGAGTGTGTAGAGCAGACGAGTGTGTAGAGCAGACAAGTGTGTAGAACGGATGAGTGTGGTGTGTAGAGCGGACGAGTGTGTAGAGCGGACGAGTGTGTAGAGCGGACGAGTGTGTAAGAACGGACGAGTGTGAAAGAACAGAGGAGTGTGTAGAGCAGAAGTATGCATAGAACAGACGAGTGTGTAGAGCGGACAAGTGCATAGAGCAGACGAGTGTGTAGAGCGGATTGAATGGGTGAAGTATGTGGATGGAACGGGGATGCATGTGGATGGAACGGGGGACGTATGTGGATGGAACGGGGATGATGTGGGTGGAATGGGGGACATATGTGGGTAGAACGGTGGACGTATGTGGGTGGAACAGTGGACGTATGTGGGTGGAACGGGGACGTATGTGGATGGAACGGGGGACGTATGTGGATGAAATGGGGACGCACGTGGATGGAATGGGGACATACGTGGATAGAACTGATGAAGTATATCGAAGGTACTGGTGTAGTATGTGAAAGGTATGGGTGAAATATGTGGAAGGTACGGGTGAAATATGTGGATGGGGTGCATAAAACAACTTAGAGTTCACGGAAATGATTGGAGTACATGGAACAGATTCGAGTGCATGGAACGGATTCGAGGGCATGAAACAGACTGGAGTGCATGGAGCAGACTGGAGTGCATGGAGCGGACTGGAGCGCATGGAGCGGACTGGAGCGCATGGGACTGATTGGAGTGCATGGAACTGACTGGAGCGCATAGAAGGGCGCGACATACATGGAATGGTTTGGAGTGCATGGAACATTTGAAAGAGCATGTAAACCATCATATCACATCACCATGCTTACTCTCTTCTTTGCACCACCATTCAACTAGAACACGGAGATACTATGGCACCATTCGGTATAGCTGTTCCCATACCAACATCTGCCTCATACTCCACATCACTCTAACTAAACACTGCTGGTTTCACACCCTCCAGCCAGGCGTTCTCCTCAGGCGTAACACAGCCAGAACCAGTTTGGATAAAACCTGCTAGAACGAACACATAGCGCCTCATTACGGGTCACCACTGTTAATTCCGGACCGCCCGATCCTGAGTCCTGCAGGCGGGAGGTGATCTTCCTGCCAGGTCTGACCTGGCGGGTTGAACACCTCCCACCTGCAGGCGGACGTGGAAACACCAGCATGATCACGAGACTGTGGGACTCAATGGGAATGGGGATTAACACTATTCCGCCTCCGTGACTCCCAGGACACCGGGGCTGTAATGCCCTGGTAATTCCGGGAGTAACGGAGGTGGAATGGTAATACGAGTCCGGCGGTAACCAGGCAGTTTTACCGCCACGGTTATCGCCGGACTCGTAATGAGGCCCATACTCTTGATCTCTCAACCACCACCCTACCGCTATGAAGTAGCTATTACACGAATGCCTCACCAGCTGCACACATGTCCGGTGCTCACACACACCTTTGTCTCTCTACTCTCTCTACTGACTTGAACTTCGATTCCCGAGGGCGTTCAACCTACCAGTGTCTTGAGACCATACCAATGGTACATAAGGCACTATATAAATGCAAAGTAACATAACATAACATGTATGTGTGTTCGCATGAGAAAGGTGCAAACTTTTGGTAGTTTCAGCCGCGGGCAAATCACTTAGATTTATAAAGTAGTACTATGCCTTATCCTTTGAGTCTGTCTGGTTATTTGGGTCTGAGATCATTATTGGTAATTACATCTAGCACATGTGAAGTTCCAAGGAGATAGAGAACATCTTGGTAGTGGTGCGAATGGTTCTGGTCTAATCGACCTAGGCCCAGATCTCGATTCGTGGACTCTTGATTAATTCCGCTATTAGCCAGAAGACAGTGGAGATCGACATGCAAATACACATGTGTGAGGAGAATTGGTCAACAGGTGTCCCTTTGACAAAATTCCTGTCCAGTCCCCGCAGGTGCCCGTGGACTGAAGGCGTACTGGTCAATTGGGGAGGAGTTGATGCCGAGGGACTCGAGCTGAGCCATGGATGTAAGTAGAACATCGAAAGATGGCAAAAATAGGGGGAGCGACTGTATTATGAATATATGTATAGAAGTAACAGGATTTTCTGGAGATAAGAAATGAGAGAAAAAGATAGCTCATTTCCTGGTTCCAAGAGGTGGAATAGTATGCAACTCCCAATCGGGTTAATATTTAAGGATTCCCGAGGCAAGGCCAAGAATAAAAGTGTGTATCAAACTCCACAATGGAGTAAAAAGTCAGATGAGATGAGATACATTTACTTAAGATAGTAAAGGAAGGCATACGCAGAAAATGTAAAAGTGCACATATGTATGGTATTATAAACTTTTATTGTGTCTAGATTAGGAGATATAAACAAGAGTAAAAATTTAAGGAGATCATCAGATTTTTAAATCAAGAGATTGACGTCAAACAGGAGGGTAAAAGGAGAATACTAAATAAATAAGAGACTTTTAAAACATCAATAATTAAACTGATAGAAAGTGTAAATGAAGGAACAAAAAACATTGTTGCATAGATTCTTAAAGTGGTTAAAAAGTTTTTTTTGGGAATAAACCGTGATTAATGGTGCCTGCTCAAATTAATTAGTGTTGTATACTTGATAACATAAATAAAAGGATAAAAGATCTGGTAAGTTTTGACAGTCGAGAAAGACTTGTCTTCATGGGGGACACTCCTCTTCTACACATATGAAGGACACTGCCGGCATACACACCCAAGATAAGACACTAAGCTTCATTACAAGTTCGGCAGTAGCTGTGACGGTAAAACCGGCAGGCTGCTACCGGACTTGTGAATTTTTCCCGCACCTGGCTTCACAGAAAAACCAGGGGATTACGACCCCGGTGTTCCTGGAAGTCAGACACCGGAAAATCGTTTATCCCCATTCCCGTTTCAGTCCCAGTTCAGTTAATAATGGTGCCGGTGCTTCCGTGAAAGTCTGCAGGCGGCTGCCGCCCCGCTCGCCAGGTCAGATGGCAGCAGCTTGCAGACTTGGAGTGTGACAGTCTGGTAACACCGGTGCTGGTAGGCTTATCGGCACTGTTGTTACCAGACTGGCACACTCCTAATGAGGCCCAGTATCACAAGGAGTGGGTTACAAGCACAACTAATAAAACACATATGCCGTGTCCTCCAGAGGGTTCATTGTCAATAACAGTATTGTGGCATATGACAACATATTTACATGCTAGATACAAGGGGAAGAAATTACAGAAAAGATTGTCTGTTTTAGAATTGTTGAAAATGTATCAGAGCGAGAAAGAAGATCCGCCTGAGAAGGAGTGGATGCTTAATCAGCATAAGGAGGAGGATATAATGCCTCAGCTCCTCTTTCCACTCCTGAAAAAACTCCTCTTTCCCCCTTCTGAAAAAAAGATTACAGATACTGAGGAACAAGGATTTTATCCTTTAAAGGAATAAAAGGAAGGCAGCGACGGGGTATGTTAATCCAACATACGAGCCCCGCTTATAACAGCGAGGACAACATGAAAGAGAGCAAGAGTAGAGAATGCAAATATATGACAATACGCAATGAAAGCTAACATCGTGATGAGAGAAAGGACAGAAAGGACAGACAGATGGAGATAGAGGAAGAAGCAAGGAGACAAAGGCAAGTCAAGGACAAGACTAAGGGATTAACGATAGTACAGAATGAATAGATGGGAGGAAAGATAAAACTTAAGCTAAATAATAAGGGCATTGATCGGGTTTGTGAAAGGAAAGAAAGAGAAGAATGGCAAAAGACAGAGAACATGAGAGAGCATATAAAGAAGAGAAGGAAAAAGAGAGGAAGTGAAAGGAAGAAGGTACGAGGCAAGGAAAGAAAAAAGAAACTAGAAGAGAAAAAGCGAGAGGAGAAAGTAATACAGAGAATGCAAGTAAGCAGGTTCAAAAAATGGCAAGAGTAAGAAGAGAAAAGGGAAATGAGAAGAAGGGAAGATGAGATGAACAGAAGTAGGATTATCTATTTCATAGAAGCGTAGTGCCAATTGATGCACAAGAATGATTTGTTGAAGAGAGAGGGTCATTACAGCCCCGCAGGGAGCTGCAAGGGATATTGAGAATACTGACATGGGCTGATGAGCAAGAATCAGAAAACATAGGGAAGAGGATTAGTGATTTATATAGGCAAATAAGAGACAACGATGGGAATAAAACCCAAGAGAATGTTGAAGGATCTTTATCGAGGGAAACAGGAGGAGGGTCAGGTGACGCATGAGCAGATCAGCATAGAGTGCTGCCTCTAAGAAGACTAGATCTTGATGATTTGGAAAGGGATGAAAGTCATACAAGTTGGGAAGAAAACGAGAAAGCTCAAAGAGAGGGTACAGGAGTTTTAAAAAAAAGATTTGAGTATCAACAAAGGGGTAAAATGGTCAAAATTAAAGGACCCTAAAGAAAAAAACATCATACACTGAGTGGCCAAAAGCACGGTTGCACAGTGCAGGGGATGTATCCCCACCTTATGTAATCAGATTAAGGTCACTACCAGGAAAGATACAAATGGGTGAGGCTAGGCACACCTGGAAGACACAGAGTATAGGTGGGTATGATTATGGATCAGGGTTTTCACAATTGCCATTATTAGAGAAAGGGGGAAGATGACCACAATATATTCTGTGTCCACAAATGGACAAGGATAATTTGA
Organism: Ambystoma mexicanum; assembly: GCF_040938575.1. Taxonomy (NCBI): domain Eukaryota; kingdom Metazoa; phylum Chordata; class Amphibia; order Caudata; family Ambystomatidae; genus Ambystoma; species Ambystoma mexicanum. The sequence continues at coordinate 911,562,779 of NC_090926.1, forward strand.
AATGTAAATTACTGAGTTTAACTTCAGGTGTGGCAAATGGATTTATGAGTTAAAGAGAATGACATCAGGAATGAAGTTAGCTATCAGTGACATGAAGGCCTGCTAGCAGCCATCCTAGGGGAGAGGACTGACAACATTTTGAAGCGAGCATGATATGGTGGTGTGACCGCACAAAACACAACACAATATGGGGCGCCATTTGATAATTGTAGAACTGATGTATGGCGGGCGCTCAGAGTGCAATATCCTGATACATCAGATATGGGTGCAATCATGACTAGGAAGATGGGTGAGGATGAAGATCATGTTGTCTTTATTCAAGATATTCAAGAGAGATGGCGTCTCAAGATGAATGAGGGAACCGTGGGTGTCAAGCTTATAAGGGAATAGGGGTCTCAATCCCCTCTTCCGAACCACAGAAGCCAAATAGATTGACCCCTCCCACCGTGGTTGGCAGGGGCGCCTGAAGACTGATATCACAGGAAGCCACGTGGCAGCCAATGGGTGGAAGATGGAGTTAGGGAAAAGGTTATGGAGTGACAAAGGAAAGGAGGGGAACATACACAAGCAAATACATACAATACAGCGATATTCCTGAACCTGAACCTCTATTTCCTGAACGCCTAACCTGACCTCCTATACCTGTAATGAACTTGTTACATACGAATCATAAGAGCTCTTTAAACTCCACTTTGCACCTCACAGAATATAAGCGGATAACCTAGAACATAGACTTTGAACATAACATAGGGATTGAACATAACGTAGGACTTGGACAGTCATTTCGTGAACACACATAGATTTGCTTACAAGCTAAATGGCACAAACAAAAGGGTGTCCCTTTTGTTGAAGACACGAGACACATGGCCCGTCGGGCACAATGAAGCCACAAACAATGATTTAGGAAAAAAGACACACACTAACATGCCCTTGTACTGTGTGGACCCATGCGTGTTCTTTACATAGTCTCTATATCCTTCCAAGTGCCCAGTTTGATCCGTTCAGAGTTTTATAACATGTTTCTCCACATGGCGTGTCTAATGCATGGCATGTATCTTAGGGCGTGTTACCTCACACACCCACTACAGCGTTGAAGTAGTCAATTAATAAACAAGTAATCATATAGCAACTCCGGAATATGAAAACACTTAACTGATGGTCCGGATGCCTCACAAAGACATCCGGACCCTGAAGAGCGATGCCCGAAGCTTATGGGAGCCCACTTCACTGCCGCGGCACGTGGTTATTCAGCTGTTCGTCACCGTCGCGGCCCAGGGAAACTCCAAGAGTCCTTCGGCGTCTGAGAATTTCTGCATGCCTGCTCCTAAACTGCCGTCGCCCGTGCTGAAAATCATTAATTACCTGCACCAAGGCACGGGCGGCGGCGAGTTTTAACCGTTGCTGCTAATGAGCAGCTGTTGTAGCGCTCGATAGGAGAACTACACCTCTCCCCACGCCTCATGGGAAATGTAGTTTATCGCCTCTTGCAAAGCAAGAAGCGCCAACCTGAAGCTTTCGTCCGATTCCTGACAGTGGGACAAAACGGTGGCACTCTTTTACAACATTTTATGTCAGGGACTGTCTGAGCCAGTGCAAAGGCATATGAAGAAACAGGTAGGGATGGAAGCAAAGCCATGGCCAGAAATGCCAATCGGTACAAGAGAATAATAATAAGAAACCTGAGAGTAGAAAGCAAGAGGACGCAAAGTTAGTTGAGAAAAAACTGTCAAAATTTGCCATAGAGGGAGCGGTATTGACAAGTAATCGGGTATGGCGACATAAGAGATGCAACCAGTGCAGCAAAGTAATGTAGTATACCCTATGGATCAGAGTGGGTACAATCTTTGGCCAAGAGAAAGAGGGAGTGGACCCAGGGGAGGAAGTCGAGGTGAATTTCAGAACCCTGAAGGAGAAGGATTTAATACAGCCGCAACAGAGTTGGAATTGCGGGAAGATGGGACAAATAGCCAGAACATGTTGAAGTCGAGGAGGCATGCAGCAACATTGGAAAGCTCCAAGAGGGAGAATGGGCTATGTTCCACAATATAATACAGAACCACAGGAATGTTGTGCCCAAGATCATGCGCAGAATCAGGCATGTGCGCTGCAACCACAGTAAACACAGCAAGCTTCATTACAAATGGAATCGCCACAAGGGCAACCACAGCAAGTGCCTTTGCATGCCCAACAAATACAGACCCAGCAAGCACAGACACAAAAGGACATGGTACCACAATGGAATACAAATGTAGGAATACTACAAACACCTGTACCTAAACTAGGGAGTGTGACCGTGGTAGGAGGGAATCCTTTCACAGGTACAGGGATGGATTTATATCCACAATAGGGCAGCCCACAGAGCGACCTGATGTGTTCAGTACTATCAGTGACACCGGGCCCCCAAGAGGAAGCAAGAGTCAAAGTAATGATAGGAGGCAAGACATTTTTGTTCCTTGTAGACACAACGGAACAACTGGTTCTGGTGCGCAGGGATTCTCTGGAGATTTATTCAGGATCTTCGCCCCATAAACAATATTGTTGAAGCAGAGTTTCCTTTAGTTCCAAAGCCCGCCATGATATTATGTAATATTCCATCTCAGGCTAAATATTTTCAAAAACGTGTTCTTCTCAATTCCCCATCAAGAGGACTCACAAGATTTGACTTCCTTTTCGTATAGAAATATTCGTCTGAAACATACCTGATTGCCCCAAGGGAACTGTGAGTCCTCATCAATCTTTAACAGGGTCCTTAAATGGACCTGGGCAATGTACAAATTGCGAGTGCAATAATACAGTATGTAGATGACATATTGATGTGCAGTGAGACAGAGGAAGGTTGTAGGGCAGACTCCACAATATTGTCAGGAAGAGGTCCTGTATATAGGACAGCTAATCCCACAAGCGGGGAGAAAAGTGGCACCTGAAAAAGCAGAAGAAATTATGAATACTTTAGAACCTAAAACAGTGAGAGAAATGCAACAGGTTCTAGGCCTGTGTAACTATTGTAGGGCTTGGGTTTTTGATTATAGAACATATATTCATCCACTTTTAAAAGGATTTGAAGAAGCACAGGTAGACAAAAGTAAGATAACATGGACAGGTGAAATGACTGATGGATTTGAGATATTAAAAACGGCAATTAGTACAGCCCCTGTGCTAGGGATTCCAGACTATCATGAAGAATTTTATTTATTTTCTCATTCAAATGGAGATCTCATTACAGCAGTCCTCACACAGAAAAGTACATAAGGATATGGACACAAACCTGTGGCTTATTACAGTGGAATTTTAGATCCAGTTATGAAAGTGTTTTACTCTTGGGAACAAGCATTAGCTGCTGCTACACTTGCTATATTGAAAAAGCTTCAAGTATCAAAATGGGGTGTTCAGTCACATTATTTGTTGAGCATGCATTATTTGACATTCTAGAGAAATCCAAAAGTACATTGACCACACAAATAGCATAAGGATACAATGTAATTATCTCAAACACTGCGATCAAAATTGTTAGATGCAGAATAGTGAACCCAGCAACATTCATAGCAGAACCAATAGAAGAGGATGATTATGTACATGATTGCACAACGTATACTGAATTTTATGATGACATTCCCTGTGTTAGAGAAAATTCTCTTGGAAGGGGTAGGTTCTTTCTATTGATGGTTCTTCAAATATTGATCAAACTACTGGCAAAAGCCATACTGGGTCAGCCGTAGCAAAGCTGAACCGAGAGGGTGAATTTGAAGTACTGGCAAGCGCAAGATTGCCTTTGCATTGCTCAGCACAGTCTGCAGAATTAGTGGCACTTATTGCCACACTCCAAAGATATGAGGAGGAGGAAGTCAGGGTGTACTCTGACTCTGCCTATGTGACGTCAACTGTACATGCAGGTTTGTCACGCTGGAAAAGGAGGGGCTTCCTCTGCACAGACGGCACTCCAGTGCAACATGCGCCCCTATTTGATAAACTTATTGAGGCATTAAGGCTCCCATTGACTATTGCAGTCATAAAATGCACAGAGCATACTAAAAGAACAGACATGATTTCTCGCGGAACCAAAGCCACAGATTTAGAAGCCAAAAAGGCAGCATATTTCTCAAATATTTCTGATTTTAAAGTAAGAAGTGTTTTGCAAACGACAGAATGATGCATGTTCGTAAAGGAGGGCTGTATCATGCTGTCTATTGTTCAGTTAATTGAAATACAAGGTCAAGCCTCACAGGAGGGGCAGGATTTATGGAGAAAGTGAAGGTGTTCAATATCCCCCACTGAGGCAATCTGGAGGCAGGATAGCACTGGAAAGGCAGTACTGCCTTTAGCAATATCGAGGGTAGCGTTCAAGCAGCTTCACTATCCCATGCATACAACTCAATAGAGTCTTGCTGCTACCATTGCAGAAGATTGGTTTTCACCAAATTTATTAGAACATGTGGCACAGTTTATTGTGAACTGCATCGTTTGTCAAAAATGTACTGCAGGGCACACTTTGCGACCAGTGAGAGGAACAATACCTAGAGCCAATAGTCCATTTCAGCGTCTACATATAGATTATGTGGATATGTTGCAGACATGCAACAGTTATAGGTACATGTTGGTAGTGGTATTTCCCTTTCCTATATGGATGGAGGCAAGTCCATGTAAACACCCCGATGCCACATGCGCTGCCAAGTTCCTTGTGCGTGAGGTGTTCCCAAGGTGGGGTGTGCGGGTGGTCCTGCGCTCTGACAATGGACCACATTTTGTCAATTAATTATTTGAGCAAATAAATCTCTTATTAGGTATAAAACACAAGTTCTCTTCTGCCTATCACCCACGGGCGAATGGGATTTGTGAGAGATTAAACAAACTCTTTAAATAGAGGATAGTGAAGATTAAGATACATTTGAAGAAGGGGTGGTTACACTGTTTGTCCTTTGCGCTATATGCACTGCAAATTCAGACTGGCTCAGATCACCACCTAACTCCTCATGAGTTGGTAGCTGGATGTTAAATGAGGACACCCCTTGCTCCTCCAGCTAGGGTAGAAACTGATGCCCACAGTGAAGCGAAGACATTAGGTGATGAGATGCATGATTATCTTGCAACCATGACTGCAAGTATGACTGAAAGTGTTTCTTTCATGTCTCAATAGCTCAAGAACCGGAGGGAGGGGTCAAAGAGGACTGAAGAAGAAAGCCAGCCAACTGATCCAGACTGCTTATTGTAATAGCCAATCTTGGTTCCAAGGGACAAGGTTTTGGTGAGCAAATGTGTCCACACCTGGAATAAGCCCATCTTTGAGAGACCCTCTGAGGTCGAAGTAATTACCCACACGGCTGTTAATAAGCCTGGCTGCATCTGCACGACATCAAATCGTATAAGGGAGAAACTTTGACCGCTATGCTGCATCTACTGACAGTGCAGCAAGAGAAGAAGTTCTACGTATTTTAATTTTTTTTATTTATTTTAATTTATAAAGTGCACAAAGCGGCTATGGGCATCATGGCACCATTACAGCAGTGCTTACTTAGTTACTCAGAGAAAGAGACATGGCACCTCTTTGTGGTTCTTGGTTACATTGAACATTTTGCCAGACAGATGAACAGTTACAGAGAAAAAAGTGGAAGTAATGAGTCAGGTGATGGAGGCGGCCGGAGGCCTACGCTGGAAACAGGGTGAGAGGGATCGGGGGAACAGGGGAGTGGGAAGAGGGTACTGGGGATTTCCTCTGTAGAGCTCGGTTTTAAGTGATTTACGGAATTCTAGATAGGATGTTTCCTTTCGCAGTGTGGTAGGGAGGGTGTTCCATTGCTTGGGGGCAAGGAATGTGAAGCTGGTACATCCTGCTTTGGCTCTTTTGATAGTGGGGTTTTTAAGCTGGTTGGAGTGCTGTGTCCTGATAGGTCTGGAAGATGTTACTTTGGCAATTCCTTCTGACAGATATGGGCTGTGAGAGACAGGCATTTGTGGGTTATGGACATGGTTTTGAATAGTATCCTCTCTTTGACTGGAAGCCAATGGGAATGCTGAGGGCAGCCCTTAGTGCATTATTTTGAATAACTTGAAGGCAGTTCGGGTTTTTTGACGAGGTACCAGCAAACAAGACGTTGCAATAGTCTAATTTGACTCTAACGGTGGCTCTGGCTATGGAGAGGCAGTTTGTCTTTGATAGGAATGTTTGACCGCATTTATTATTTTGGTTGTAAGAAAGGTGGAGGACACAATGGCTTGGCGTGTCATTGAGAGCATGGAATTGATGTATACCCCAAGGGTCTTGACTGATGTTGAGACTGGAATTTGAGAGTCATCAATGGAGAAGGAGTTGTATTGTTTGTCAAGTTTGTTTAGACTTTCCTTGGCGCCTACTAAAGGGAGTCCAGTTTCATCCCTATTGAGGCATAATCCATTGGTTGCCATCCAAGCTTGGATGGTGGCGTAGATTTTCCAGAGTGATTCTGCATCTGTTTTGTATGAGCCTGTTAAGGGGAGAACTTGGGTATTGTCGGCATAGTTTCTGTATGCTATGCCGAGGTTGTCCAGATCGTTGAAGAAGGGTAGGGTAAAGAGGTTATACAGTGTTGGGGAGGTGCAGGAGCCCTGTGGGAATTCGCAGTGTATGGTGGTAGGAGCTGTGCAGGCTTGCTCAGAGAATACCTTCATGGCTTTTCTTTCAAGGAATGAAGCGATCTAGGCTGTGGCTTCTTGGGAGAATTGGGCGGAATTGATGAGTTGTCTACCATATCGGACGCTGCAGAAAAGTCGACAAGGAGAAGAAGCGCAGGCTTTCCTTCATCCATCATTTCACCAAGCTGATTTTTTAAGTCTAGTAGTGGGGTTTCTGTTCCGTGACCGGGACGGAAACCAGATTGCCTCTTCTCTAAAATGTTGTTGGCTCCCTGGAAGAGTTTGATTTGATTCGATGCCACTTTGTCCAGGATTTTTAATAGAAAGGGCACGGTGGTGATGGGTCTGTAGTTGTTTGGAGACTCTGGGACTAAAGATGGTTCCTTCAGCAGGGGGCGCACCCAGGCCTCTTTCAGGCATGATGGGACAGTGCTTGAGGCGATGGAAGCATTAATGAATGCTATCAAGAAAGGTGTTAGTGTTTCTGCGCAATCTTGGAGGAGATTAGCCGGGCAAATATCACCCTTGCATTTTGAAGGTTTTATGCTTTCCATGATGGCTAGTACTTCTATTTCAGATACATCTCTGAAGGTGAAGAATTTTTCTTTTTGTCCTAGGCTGATGGGTTCTTCGATGGTGGGGTGGGTGGTTCAGATTTGGCCATGGCCTCGAAGTGGGATTTGATTTTTGTCTGTAAGAGTTCAATCTTTTTGAGCATAGCTGTCTGGATGTTAGCACACCATGATTCATATTTTACGATATCATGGGTATGAGTGTTAGGGTTGGCTAGTTCCTTAAGTAGGGCAAATAGCTCCTTCGATTCCGATTTTTTGCATTAGAAATCCTGGTGGTGTAAGAGCTGAATTTTGCTACTGTAATGTCTTTTTGTACTGAACAGCAGGTTTCTTGTATGCTAGCAAGGTGGTGTCCTGTGGGTTAGAATGCAAGTTTTTGAGTGTTGTCCATTTGAGGGAGCGTAATTCTTTGAGTTCATTCGTGAACCAGGAGTTGGCGGGAATTTTCTTTTAGGGTTCTTTTTTCCAGAGGGGCAATCGTTTCGATTGCTTCTTTGATTGTCTGATTGTAATGTTCTGCTAAAGCAGTGGGATCCTTGGAGAACGGGGGCTTAAGGACAGAGGCTTCTAAGAGTGGAAAAATATTGTTTTTCGTTGGTTTACACATGCTTCTAGCCAGGGCAGGTGATGCTGGTGTGATAGGTGAGGTGGTCATTGGCGTAGTGGGAATGGAGAAGTATGCATACAAAATCAGCAACCAAGAGCAAAGAAAAAGAGTCTATGGAATAATAAAAAAAACGTTTGAAATAAAGATCGATATTTCTTAAGTCTAATAAGGAATTAATGGACTTGCAGCAATCTTGAAACTTTTTTAGAAAAGCAAAAGGAACAATGCGTTAACACACCAGAGTCAAAAGACAAGGAATATGCTGCATTTTCTATGCGACCTATCTTAATAACATTACACACATTCTTGTATTCTGTTTTCACCTACATTGCAGAATTACTGAGCTCTGATAAGATGACATGTGGACATCAAAACATTTTATGGAAATTCTAAGAACAATCACATCATTTTCAGAATTATTGCAGCAATTATTTCAGTTTTTTATATAAAAGCGTGAGTTACAGAAGATAACACAATTACATATTGAATTAAACAAAATGGGAGGATTCCAAAGTATGAGAGATTCACTAGCATAGAGAAAGTTGATACTTTTTTTGGGAATGCTAATAGTGATTGATTTCTACTTGTCTTACATTTTGTCTTCTCTTCCTTATTATTCCTTATTATTATGGCATTCAGACAAAGACACTGTAGGAGACAATTAACATATTTTATAATCCCTAACAAAAACACGTGCAGCATCTTCTGAATTTTAATAACCAAATTGTTTGACTTAAAAGAGATGTTGGAGAAGAACATGAAGGCATAAATGCATATCTCGATATTTCAGCTCACTTAAAGAATAACAGCACATGAAGGAAATGGGAGAGAGAACATCAGATTAAAGCTGCTACGTCTGTCTGTTCCCTCATCCCCTACGCCATGTACGCCGCCAGAACATTTATTGCAAAAGAGATGCCTGTACATGATGCAAAGTGCATCAGTCATCAGACATAGTTGAAAGATCATGAGTGCCAGGATGCTTGGAGAGACCTCAGGTTTTGGTGTATGGACGAGTGGCTACCAGCACAGAATGGGAAGAAGGAATGTTGTCCTTCCCACACACTCTTATTGAAGAAGGACCAGTAGGCATAGTACAAATAGTGAATGACATGTGTTTAGAGTCATGGGCCAAGTACTCTAAGCTACTAACATGGGTTGACAATGAAGCCGAACCTGCATCTATAATATCACTAACAATTGCGAGAACGTGCTTCAAGAATTCAAGGGCTCGTCCGGTTTGGAGAAAATAAAGGATGCAAACAGGTGGTCGAAGTGTCAGGAATTAATGGAGGAACTGCCATGCTGATGGATCGATATTGGGCCTGTGGATCCAGTGACCTCTATATTGATGAATTTTCAAACATGGATGAACACCAGAGAAGGAAGGGCTTGCTCAACCTCTGCCGACTGAAGAGGGAAAGCTATTTCTCATCAACGCCCATAGAAGCCTATGACGATATTCCAGATGAGCATAAATTAATTAGCAAAACAGCAATGATAATAACGTCTATATTTATGCCAGGAATTCAAACTGCAGTGAATGCCAAGTGGCTGCAGATTACCAGATGAGAGCTGCTGCAAATGATCAATGCATAATAAGAGGATTTAATGCAATCAGAGAAGAACTGAGGACCGTTAGTCTTATGACTCTCCAGAACAGTTATGTCCTGGCATTAATTACAGCAATGGAAGGAGGCGTATGTGCCTAGGTCGGGCCTTCTTTCTATATATTCACACCTTCCCATGATGGAGAAAATGGAACCACGACAGAAGCAATAACTATGCTGACGACCCTGCATACAAGACAGCAGGAGATGACTGTTTTTTGTCTTTGTTTTTGTGGATTCCAACCTGGCTAGCAAATATCTTCAAATTACTTGGAGCAATACTAGCATTGGTATTGCTAGAATTCGGTCTGATTAGGATCATTTTGGGACAATGTCAGAAAACTGCCAAAAAAGCTATTGGGATGAAGATAATGATTGATGTGAATGGAGATCATATACCACAGACCGAAGACACCACCCATGAGAACATAAAGAAGAGTTGTCTGGCACCCCCAGGATGAAGTTCTACTACCCTAAGCATCACAAGAACGTTGGGTATTTTGTCAACCAATTGGACCATGCTGTCATATAACCTGGAGTGTGGATGAGCTTTTAAAGAATGCAGTTGACTTAAGGGGGGGTGACGAAAATATGGATCCCATAGAAACCTAGATGTGAAGAGAGGATAAAGAAGACTGAAGAATAGGAGGTGGTTGAGGAATTGACCAGAGGGGGGAATTTAGAGGAGCAAGTGCACATGTTATGTGTAGCTCCTCCCTCACCCCCGTCATACTGGAACAGCAGGAGAGGAGCCCTATGTGGGACACCAGGTATCATCCCAATAACGCACTCAGTGGGGCATAGTAGTATGGCATCCACTACTCTTGCTCCTGAGTGGGGGAAGAATCAAATGGCTTCCAATGCTCTCTCCTGAGTGGGGCATAATAGTATTACTTCCACTACTCCTACCCCTGAATGGGGGAAGAATAAAATGACTTCCAATGCTCTCTCCTGAGTGGGACGTAGTATAATAGTTTCCACTTCTCTCACTCCTGAGTGGGATAAGAATAGTTTGGCTTCCAATGTTCTCTCCTCAGAGGGACATAGAAGTTTGGCTTCTGCTACTCTCACTCCTGAGTGGTGGAAGAATAGAATGGTTTCCAATGCTCTCTCCTGAGTGGGGCATGGTATAATAGCTTCCCCTTCTCTCGCACCACAGTGGGATAAGAATAGTTTGGTTTCCAATGCTCTATCCTCTGTGGGGCATAGTATTGCTTCCACTACTCTTGCTCCTGAGTGGGAGAAGACCAGTTTGGGGGAGTATCATCCTAATACTGCATTGGGTGTATGAGAGACGATATGCACTTAGACAACAGTATCGAATGAACCCTCATACTGAGAGGGTGGAAGGATGTCTGCACACACCATTGGACATTATAGAGCTATACGTGAAATTTGACAAGAGCAGAGTGACGTCATAGAGGAAAGATACTGAGACTCACTGAAACGATATGGAAATACTTAAAGAATAAAGACGTAGCTGAAGTAACCGGAGAAACATGTAATTGAATATGGAGAAATCATATATGCAAAGAAGATAAAGTAACCTGCTGACTAATTAATGTACATATGCAGAAACACAAAGGTAGATGAAACATAGAAAAGATTTCTGTAGAGTAAAGCATAACATGCCTAGAGCGGCCATGATGTAAAGATGGACGTTGGGCTCGTACTAAATCTAATAAAGGTCCCTCGGAGACAGACCAGGGCTGCAGAGTGAGGGGGCCCTGGAAAAACAGCTTTGTGTGAGGAATAAAGAAGAGTCTTTTGGCTTGGAATTGTAAGGAAAAAGGAGGATCTGAATTTTAGCCAGGTCAACATTTCACCAACCACTGAAAACTGCTCAAATTTTCCAACAAAAGTGTGAGACTCAGGTGTGAGACTCTGGACTGAATCTGGTGTGAGTCAGTAATGTGAGTGCATAGAAACATACAAGGTCAAAGGGGGGTTTTGAATTCTCCATTACATAAAAGCTGGTATTTTCAGTTAGCACCACACCATGAGATTATGGACTGTGTTGCAATGAAACATAAGACTAACAGTGTACTTACTCTACTAATACCCCTAAACTGTTAACCTATCTCCTGACTAATGTTCAACGCAGCTCAGTCCATAGCCCTGTAGAACAAAATATTGGTGCAGGATAATGGTATAAGCCGGCTCATTTTAAAAGAGAATAAACATGCAGAATGAAAGCTGCTTTCTTGCAACGAAGAGCTGTGGAATGTCAAATTAGTTTTGCTCAAAACAAGCTTATTGTTTAAAAGATTTTTGGGGCAAGAACCAGCGCAGAAATGTAGCCATTTGCATCAGTTGCCTGCTGCCTGAATCACGGTCAAAGGTACAGGCTGAACCCGTGCTCTCTGGAACCTTTTAGCAGGTTGGTTGGTTGGTTTGACAAAGGGAGTTGTTTTTGATTGGCACCTGACATCACGGTGAAAGACAGGCTGTTTCTTACACTTTATGTAGGTCAACATACATGTGTGTGCAGATCACAACGAGAGGATTTAAAAAGTCTGTCTGAGAGAGGGGAGGGGTCTCTTGCTTGGGGTCAGAGTGTGCTTCACATGCTGACAGGGAACAGGTTGGTTGTCTCTCTCAGAAGAGTGTGATGAGCTGTTCTGTCGAAAACGGGGAAGCCGATAATGAAAGCTTCTGTGCACGCTCTGTCTCACCCATCCGAGTGGACGGCGTCCTTGTTTTACGGTGTGAAGACACACAGAACCAAACATGATTTAGGTCAGGTCCCAGTAAAATGTAGGTGCATGTCTGTCTGCTTTGTGTGTGCCTGTTACAGGCTATTACAGGCTGAATAATGTTGTTGATATTTACGAACGTGGGTTGTTATTTTTCATGTGTACTTCACTGCCCAAGTAGCAACCTTCAAGTATAACCAAACGCATTGAGCTGGTCAAAGTAAATGCAATCTTTCAAGGTCTTTAGATAATCATGCTTTGAACTGCAACACGAAAAATTTGAAGTCTACTGGGAGAAAAAGCTATTTACGGGGCGCAAAAGTTTATGAATGAAATGTGTTTGCGGCTATGTTCATTTTCATTTTTGAATCACAATACATCGTATATGAGATGTGTACTTTTCATAAATCCTAATTACTGATAAAACACAAAAAAAGAAGTAAGCCAGCCTCGGTCTGTTTGTCAAGTGTCCTATTTACTGGTGATAGCATACAGGCAGCTGAGTAGCTAGTGAGGTATTTTCATTTTACTACATGTGGTATTTCATTTTACCACGTGTGTAAAACGCAAGGTAAAACAGGTCACTGTGAAGTGGCTCATATCATAAGGGGCTGATTACATAGGTGACAGTGCCCAGGTGTAAAGGTAAGTATATTCTGATACACTGCCAGAAAGGCAGAAAGTGTGTACCAGGATTGGTTTTGGCTAACCCCTCATGATCCAGATATAAGAATAGTACCAGGTAGTCCTGTGTATTTGGGGCGCACCAAAATACCACAAAATACCCTATATATTTATGGTTAATTTGCCAGGAAACGGTAAAACAATTACTGGGCATGGCCATGCATAGTGTAGCTTAACCATATTGTGTGCTCAATCTCTGACCTAAAGTCCATTGTTCCATTGTGAGGGAAGTGGCGGCAACTGTGCTGTCTGCAAAAAAAACATTTTATTGTGTTGGTGGCTCTAGGTCCCACCATGTCAGGAATATAAGCTGGGTTTCTGAATTATCTTCTTATCTCAAAACAAAAAACTTTGCTTTTACAATGGGGACATCTGAAAATGTAATAACTTGGAAAGACAGGATTAGTTCTGAAGTGGGGAAAGAAGCCCCCAAAAAGATATTTGAAGAGTGAAGTATTGCACAAACGTGTCTTCTTAGACTGTTAAAGCAAAAGAACAGAAACAAGAGATTGACTGTATTATTAGGTTATGCTTGAGGTTTTTGCTACATACGTTTATAAAATTGCAGGGAAAAGATGCTGATATCATTATCGATTTGCAGTGTAGTTTAGATGCAGATCATAAAAAAGTGGAACAGTTGAAAGCAGATTTAAAACATAGAAAGCTATACACAGAACGACAGGTCGAGTGTAGCGATCTAAATACACTGTTGGCTCAGAGGGACAAACAATTTGCAGAGAGTGAGGAATAATTAATTCATTTGAAAACTGTGTTAGACAGTGTATGAAAGGTTAGAGATGTGCAACTATCAAAAATTCAGACACATAGAAAGGATAGCAGTGAAAAAGATAAGGAATTGCGTGCCATGGAAAATGTGATATTTAGGGCCTGATTCATGGAACGTTTTCCTATAGGAGTGTGCCATGATAAAACATGACCATGAATCAGGCCCTTAATCTGTTAGATGAGAATGAAGTAAAAAACCAAAGCAGTTTCTCATTACCAGACACAGATTAATGAATTGCAAGGAATAATCACTAAAGTGAAGAATGAGAATTCTGCCGTTTGCCATGAAACACAACAACTCAGTGCTCAGTGCAGAGATTTAAATCTGAAAACCTCTACTTTTGAATCTCAAGAAATGTGGCAGTGCACCATGTTCACTGAAGATGAATTTAATTGCAGCCCTAGTCAGGGAAGCTTGGCAGCATCTGTCCACCCAACAAGGCCTGGCTATGGTCCAGTATTCTAGGCTGAACTACCAACAGCTGCTCACACCACATGCTCACCCACAAGAGAACAGGGGTCGGGTACAAAATGACACATCCCATAATGCACCAGGCAGTGCCTAAAAGATAATTAAATCTATCATGGCTTTAATCAAACCATTTAAAAAATGGGGAGATGGCTGTATCAAATACCATCTTGATGTTGTATCTGATATCTTTAAGATGCTACAGATTCCTAGGAAACAATACAGGTGGTATTTTGACCTCACATTAGATTCTGCCTCTGCGAGTGTCTTTCGAGCCCTAAATGAGCAGAAAAATATGTCATGGCAAGACTTTGAAAAAGAGATAAGACATAAATGTATGCTCTATCAATCTATACAACAAGCCAAAATGGCTGCTTATACCATGTCTGCAAATCCAAATGAATCCCCTTGCCAATTATTTAAAAACCTAAAGAGGACGTTCTTATGTTTTGATGTAAACTTTTACCCTCACTCAGTAGAATTCAAAACTGCATACTTCTATGGGCTGCAGCATGATATTGTATCTCAGCTGATCCATTTTGACAATGAAAAAGACATTTGAATGGATTATTGAACAGGCAACCAAGATCTATGAGGTCATATCCAATGAGAAAGAAGAAACAGCTAAGAGTGAAGAAACCAAATAAAAGACTAAAGACTCCACACCAGCAGTTCTAGAGGTAACGTCTGTAAAAATGTCACTAGAAACAGTCCAATCTCAGGCAAAGAATGGCACATCACACAATCAAAGAGATGTGGCTCCACAGAGAACACTGCCCCAAAACCCTGTGTTCCAATCCATAGATCCCAGTGACAGAAGTTCATACATTAGTCCTTGATAACTTGGTTTTGCTCCAAAGGCTGGATTTCAATATGATATGCCAGGGATCAATAACACCCAAAACTCGGATGTACAACAGTCCATACTAGACATTGGGGGCCCAGAGTAGATTTGACTCTAATGCAATGGTGTATGGCTATCAAAAAAGACCAAGGTATGTGGATAGATTCATAATAAGATGGGAATCAGCATAGGGAGCAAACACACCCACATAAAAGAGAAAATGTGAATTATGTACTTCTAAAACATGGTCAATCCCCACACTCCCCACCCCCTGTGTCACGAGAATTCAGGGGAAACACAAACAGAGATCAATCTCCTGAAAGGTATCAGAACAGGCCTAACAAGGGTGATTTCAATCATTACTGGCCCAAGGAATGAGTTCAGAAATATTGACAGGTTTCAGTGTTTGGAAGCTTAGGTCAGAATGTTGTCTGAGCAAATAGAGAATCTATGTGCAGTGCAGAAATAACAGCCAAATGAAAATGCAGAATGTCACAGTAGTGATCTTGTGCGCAGCAACAACAAGTGACTAGTTAGTCATTTTTGCCATGATGAGAACATAGATGTCCAGGAATTACCTTTGCTGAAAACACTGAATTGCTTACCAATTTAAAACCAATAAAACAAATGAATGAAAGCGAGACAGGGAACAGTAACACACAAAAAAAGGGAGTGTGGTTTAACTTAGATTTGAACCACACTATTCAGGTGTGTGGAAATGAGGAGCAGGAATTAAGAAATTAACAGGAAAAACCTAAAGAGCAGCGTGGGCAATTTAAAAAGAATATGCAACATGAAAATGAAACACACACCATCAAACAAATGATGGTTTGTGACAAAATGAATAATTGCATGGCTGATGGTATGCTGCATGTCTCAGCAATGATAAATGAATAGTCAGAATCAACTGACTGACTAGCGTTACTCGATAACCTGTCCATACCTCCACAGAAATTAACATTCCCCCAAAAGACAGGTGCCGGTCAGTCACCTGAAGAGTATTTTGAGCCACAGATATTTCAGGACACAGGTATGACAGGTTCCCTATAAAATAAGGTAAGGCTCGCACACCAGAAACTGACATGCTGCCACATGACACTCGTGAAGATATAGATTCACTAGGTTGCAGAATGGAGGTAATTGGAAAGGACCCAGACAATGGAGGAAAAAAAAACAGTAGAGGAATGGGGAATGAACTAGGGGTGTACCAAACTTCGGCTTCGAGTAAGTATTCGGCTGAATTCCGGCTGAAAAAAAGCTATTCGGCTCCGGACGAATAGTTTCTTGCTATTCGGCTCTTGCTGAATACTTTGTCATTCTCATTTGAATACAATGCAACAAGAACGCAGAAAGGTAAATATCGACTTCATTTTGCAAAACTGAATAGAATTACACCAGACACTTAGCCACAAGACCAGATAAATTGCTATCACACAGCTGTAAAATATCTTATATTGTAATCTGCTCTTTAGGACATGGTTTGTTATATATTCTTGGACATGAAAAGTGCTCAGCTTTTATGCTTAGCTTTTCTTTTGGCAACTATTTATAGCCAATGTGCGCTTTCTTCAGTTGGAAAAGACAAACTAAAAGAAGTGTGCATATTTCACTTTAGGATACATTCAGTTCCTGTCATGTCACCTCCCATTGGGTATGCCATTGTTTTGTTTTTTTAAGGAATTGAGTACTGAGTTTAACATTATCTGATATTTTATCAGGAATGATAAGGTGCGTATGTTTGTGTATTGGCGAGAAAGAGTGGCGAGGATAAGTGAAAAGTGAGCAGCATTTGTTCCTATGGGCCATGCCCATGGAGAAACATTAAGAATTCAAAATAGGTAGTGGAGACTAGCCGGGCTCGGTGATGTCAGGCAGAGTAATATGTCCCCACCTAACAGGCTCTTAGAGGAATTTATGTTGGGTAATCTCTCCAGTTCCAAAATGGACCATTGTGTGACAGCGGGTAAAGATAGGTGTGAGGACTTTGTATGAGACAGTCAGAGAGCTATGCTCTGTTGATCGAATTTGTAGGATGTAGAGTTGGGAGAGCCAGAGAATTCCTGGGATGGGCCAAGTTGGGCCGAAGTCTTGGAGTCCAGTTTGGCTTCAAGTGGCAAACGTGGGCTGAACCACCAAAATTAGCATGTAGGTCTTGGAACCAAAGACACCATTGCTGAAACTCTTCCAGAATACAGTGCAAGCCCCATTACTGGTATCCTGCCTCCCCAACACCTCCACAAACGTCCTACTTAGGGCCTCTGAACACCTTACACAAATACCATACATGTCATTCCACCTCGCACCCCAACAACACAAAACCCCTAAATGGAATTCTGCTTGCCCATCCCTTCTAAACATAAATCCCTGCATGGCCTCCCAACTCCCCAGACCACGCAGAGAGAAAACACCCCACACCTCCGCAGTAATCAGACAATGAAGGTGAAATCTGCTTTTTTCTGGCTTTTATACTTTAAATAAAGATGCTGCATTGATTACAATGAAGAGAAATACAAGTATAGACTGCATTTAAAATGGTGCTTTAATTTTTTTATAAGTTTGTTTTTTCAAGATTGGAACATGATTTATTAATTAAAGCAACTATTAGGCTTCATATTCGGCTTAGGCGGAATTGTTCACAAACTATTTGGTATTCAGCTGAATACTAAATATGCTATTCGACACAGCCCTAGAATGAACACTAGTGGTCCCAAATCAGAGGGGCAGTCAGTGGCTACACTTCAAATGCGTTCTGAGTCCAGGAGCATCGAAAGATACATTCCTAAAGAAATGGGCAAAAGGGGGTTAACATGTCATTTCATATGACTTTTTGCCTAGCAAAAAGCAAGACTGGCCTAAGAAAAGTAATCCCTGAGACTAGTAACAATTCTCACTTTCCATGCATGCTAGAAGAATGTGAAGACAGGTATTATGATCCTATTACTATTGAAGAGAAATATAATGCATTTGCAATGATTGACACAGGTACCCAAGCAACAATAATGGCAAGGGAACTAATGCAAAGCATACATGAGGGGATATCCCCACAAAACTGTTTGAAGTTGAGACAGAGTGAAGCCCTGTACATACTTTCAATGGAGAGGAAATACCTGTGGAAGTTTGTCACTGAGGTTGACATAAAGATAGGGAAGAATGGGATGATTGTAAAGATGCCGGAGGTGGGGGTCTGTACTTATGCTCTCTATATTGTAGAGGAGCGGCACAGAGGACTCCTGCCAAGATTCTCTATTATTGGTACGTGGTCGAGCAATCAAGGCCCAGCTTCTCAGGAGGTGATGCGGGCTAGTTCTTAAGTATAGTGTAGTTCCCCAGCACCCAAAAAGAAATGTACGCACACTGTATCAGTTAAAACACAGTCTTTATATAATTAATATTCAAGGTTATGTACAACATCATGATAACTCACTTTGTACTCGGTTATCTATAATGGCAAATATACAATTCTATGTGGTACCACAATTACTATTAGACCTCTTTAAAGTGCATCGACTGTATGGTTAAATGGCACACAAATCAGTTCGTAAAGGAAACCAACAATAGAGGTAAGAGGAAAGCTGTTGGTTAGAGCAATTGGCAGAATACTGGCCCCTACCATGAGACACAGTTCTGTGTGGAGATCCCCCTACCTGGGCAACCTGTAGAATAAAGATATATCACAAGCCCAGTCTATATATTGTTCTCAAGAGACTTTCCAATAGTTCTGCAACCCCAAAGTACCTTGCGTTGTAGCATTCCTTGTCGGGGAATCGACAGCCCTTCTTGAGTGTCCTCCCTTTAAGGCAGGAGTCACGGGTCATCGAACGTCCAACGGAGAACAGGGTGAGCTACGATGGTGAAGTGGCAGCTTCGTTCCTAGCGGTGCTCGTTGATGGAGAAGCATAAACGTCCTGCAAGGAAGAGGCGTGCTGGGCGCCTCAATGTCGATACTTCTGGACTGCAAAGAGTTTGAAGAACTGTGGCCTAGCAAGGGCGTCGAGTCGTCGGCGTCTCTGTGGTCTTTGGGTAGCGGGAAACCCTCCGGCGGATGCTCCTCGTCATGTCGACGGTCGGGCCTTCTCCAGCGGAATAAAGTGGGTGCCGATGCGGACGTGAGCGTCCTTGAATCAAGAGTTCTTAGGCAAACAGGAGCACGGCAGCTGCGGTCGGCGACAGTGGCGGACAACAGTCCGGCCGCTTTTCCTTGGGATTCTGCGGCAGTCCCCATCTTGGGTCGGCAGCCTGTCTAAGGTCTGTCTACCAGGGAGCGTTGGCAAAGATCAGCTGGTGCACGATGGTCCCTCGTAGCTCAGGAAGAGGGCACCTTACCAGGTCCTCTCTGGGTCAGTCCTTGAAGACACAGCAGCTTTCAGACTGATAAAGTAACAGCAATTCTTCGCTTCGAGCAGGGCTTCAAGGGCAAGTGTCAATTTCACTCCAGTTAATCTTCGTAGTTTGGACTTCAGCTCTGAACCCTTCTGAACATGATTCCTAGCAGTGAGAGGTCCCCAGATATACTGTTGATCTACCATTCATTCCGCTGGGTCACACTCGAGCATCCAATCACTACGAAGAGCATTCAGCAGTCTGTCAGCCAATCAGGCGCACAGTGCTTTCAGGCCATTCTTCTCCATCCAGACACTCATTACACAGAGTGTGGATTCGGACAAGTACCATGCCATTCAACACTACACACTGCATTCATACCAGTTTCGTGCAGGGCTGTCTCAGTCATTGTGTCAATCACCAGATACCAGACATCCACAACAAGAATTGCATATTCGTCACACACTCCATTCACCCAGGTCCCACCAACAGGTGTACCCTCAATATACGGTCATTGGGAAGGCTCCAGCCAGTCTGGTCGGCACTTCCCCACACTACCATATATGGAACTTCCACCCAACAGCCAGTCAGGGGGAAGGGACAGAGCCAGGGCTTCCCGGGACCTCGGGAAGATCAAGGTAACAGGCGATGGAAGGCAAGAGGCCATGGGGGCCATTTTGTCTCCATCAGGAATCTACCAAATCCAATGACAGGGGCTGGGCATCCCAAAATGGAGGATACTCAGGGCATCTGTCATTTCAGCACGGAGCTGCCACCAGCCCATACCCTGCTCTGTGGGCCACACACAGGTGCCCAGAAACATACACTAGGGGCACAGTGTTGTACCCCCCCCACCCATGAGTGCCATAAGGGTATCCCATGGGTCCGTTCACCAAAACCAAAAGAGAGCTGCACCGCCAGGAGTCCCACATGAACTCCTGCGCAGAAAACACGACAGAACACACGATAAAAAGCAGTACAAGGACAAGGATACAGAGGCCCTGTCCCTCCAATGCATTTCCAGCATCACAATGAGACAGGACCTTTTGGTCACACCCATTAATGGGATGCCATTCCCTATAGGAACAAAGTGCCTGAAGAGGCTGTCACCCCTCATTAGTGGCGTGAATGGGGTGTTGTGGTCCTTAGCCAAAAAACACTGAAACCTAAAACACTGAAAATAATGACTCAAAGCAATAACGTAAAATGTCATTCCCATGTGAAAATGGGAAACAATTTTTAGAGATGTATTTGGATCCCAAGAAAAACTGGCAGACACAGGTAGATGAAAACACATTGTATTTTCATCTAAATGAGGAAAATTGCAAATCAAATATTGCTGCAGAGTCAGATCAGGAAAACATTTTTTCAACAATTGCAGAGATACACATGGGAGAACAGTAGCCATGCATCACTATGCATGTGAATGTGCATCCCTGAAATGATTGAAGCCACTTTCGCGCTAGAGCAGGAAAGAAGTTTAATTTATGAAAAGGTGTTTAGACAAATACTTGACAGAGCAGAAACAGCAACCTAAAAAACTTGCTAGGAATGACAAGTTGCAACACTAAATGTATAGAAAATTATGCAGAGATTACGCAGCCTTTCACTAAATTACTGAAGCAGGGTTTACACTGGAAATGGGAAAAGGAACAAAATGAACCAGTGGCCAAGTTGTTATGCTATGTTAAATTATTTATATGGTGCCAAAGCCCTGAGGCATCCAGGCACTGAACACATACAGAAAGGACTGAAAGGGGACTCTGATGATCCAAATATTACATGAATAGCCTCGTTTTCAAAAGTTTCCTGAAAACAGTGTGGCTTCCCTATTTTTGAATGGATTCAGGCAGTTCGTTCCATGCTCGTGCTGCCAGGACCGGGAAGGAGTGACCTCTTCCCTGCGCTCTTTTTATGCGGTCAACTTTAAGAAGATGTGCTTTGGCTAATCGCATGTCTCTCGTAGGTTGGTATAAAACCAGCCTATCTCTAAGACACTGGGGAGCTATCCCCAATATGCACTTATGAGCAAGAGTCAGTATCTTAAATGAGACTCTGGCTGCCACAAGTAGTCAGTGTAATTCTTTCCTAGCTAAGGATACTGTGTCTTTCCGCATTAGTTTATACACAATACGCACAGCAGCATTCTGAGTTTTCTGAAGTTTTTGTATAGACGTTTTACTAGCTCCTCCAAAGAGGGAGTTACAGTAGTCTAGACGCGAGAGAATTACAGCCCTCGCCAGCTTAGCACAGTTCTCCTTAGTGATCATTGAGCTCACTAGCCTTAAAACTCTAAGATAATAGTTTTTATGTTTTACAATCGATTGGACATGAGCATCAGCATTTACATTTTGCCTCCATGTAAACACCAAGGGTCTTAACCTTGGTCGCTACTACAATCTGATTGTCCTCGATTGTAAAACTTGCATAGGCCTCACTAATACTTTGCCTGGCTTGTTTGGAACCATAAATCATTAGCTCAGTCTTTCCTGCGTTCAAACACAGCCAGTTTGTGGGCATCCAATTCTTGATGATCTACATTTAAACAGCTGTTTGATAAAAGCACCATGATTAGCATATCGGATAAAAAACCAAGACTTCTTTGTTGAAATAGGATTCAAAGATAAATGTATGCCAGCAGTACTATACCAAAAACATGATGCAAATAACAAAACCTTTGCATATGCCAGCAAAACATTGTCACAGGTAAAGACCAAATTTAGTGAATGTGAAAAGGCACATTATTCAAGGGGAATGGGTGATTGTTGAATCAAATCACTAGCCTCTAAAATTCTTACAAATTAAAAGGATCAGCTCAGGGAATTGAGATAAGGACAGCAGAAAAAGAGCCCCGATGCTCAAGAGCTAGCAGAATTACATGATTGTGCAGCTGTCTGTGCGCCTGTAGACACAGAGCTAGAAAAAAATTTAAATGAATTTGAGAAATTCCCAAACAAGGGTTTCAATGAAGAAACATGCAACGATCTCCCAACCGTGTATGTAGATGGATGTGCATATCATGTGGGAAGTGATTCTGAAAAAGAATTGGTGGCAGGAATAGGGAATTTATGGATTAAATGCAATGGCATCCCAAGAGTAGGCATGAAGTTAGGACCCAAAAGCTGTCACGTTGCAGAAATGGCTACCATTTATAAGGCAATATCTATAGCAGTAGAAAATAAACTGATTCTGACTATTTTGTAGAATATTTACCAGAGTGAAAATTGAGAGGAATGCTCTCATATAACAATAAACCACTTAAACATGGCACAATCATCCAATGCATAGACGACTTGTTTCAGAAAATAACCTGATCATCCATTGGAGGAAGATGGGGAAGACAAGGAAGGACATGACAGGGCAGATCAATTAGCCAGAATTGGAGCTGTGACGGGTGAGTTGTTTCCTATTGAACACCTGCTGGGGGAAATTCAGGTGGATGCTGTAACACGATCAAAAACTCACAAGACTGTTGGTCAGCCTGTGGCACAGTGGAGCTTTGAAACTCCTGATCAAGACTTGATTAAGGCGCAGAAAGAAGATCTTATTTTAGGCCCATTTTATAACCACTTGCTAGATGCAGAGCACAATTCATTGACTGAGGAAGACTGCAAAGGGAAAGAGGAACTGAGAGTGTTGTTAAAAAACTAAAGAGAGAATTTGTTTACAAGATGGGCTGATGATTCAGGAATCCATGTGAGACCAAAGCCAATGGGTAGTACCTTTGTCATTTATGATTTTTGGGACTGATGTTGCATCATGCCCACAATGCCATAACTGCAGGCCACAGGGGTCCTAGAAAAGGTTGAAATTTTAAAAGATTGTGCCTATTGGCCACACATGTCACAGGATTTAGAACTCTATACAAAGGGATGTCTGGTGTGCGCACAATTTCAAACTACTTCCCAAACCCAACGGGTACCGTTAATGAAAAGAGGTCTGACACTTCCATGGTCAGATTTACAAATAGACTTTATTGGGCCCATTCAAAGGTCAGGACGGGGAAACAGGTATTTGTTGACAGTCACTTGTTTGATGTCTAAGTGGGTGGAATGCATTCCAGCCCCTGACCGCAGTGCGCAAAGGCAGCCAGTTTACTGGTCAATCATATTTTTTCAAGTTTTCAGTGCAGTGATGACAAAGATGTGGCACATTTTTTGAGTAAAGGGGAAATTTCACATTACATAACAACCCTCTTCTTCTGGGGGTGTGGAATGCTGCAACAGGTCAATTATTGATATTTGGAAGACGTTTGTAGCTGAAGCAGGATCCAGTTGGGATTTTCCACTCCCTCTGGTACTAATGGCTATTAGGTCAACACCATCTAGATCAACAAATCTCAGCCCACATGAGATTTTGACAGGTAGGAAAATGGTTTTGCCACAACACCTGCTTAACAGGACCAATTAGCAGGTCCTGGAAAAAGGCAGCCACAATCCACCAAAATGTACAAGAGCTGGGAAAGTGCTTGCAACATGCTTTTCTGTTAGCACAGCAGAATTTGGAAAAAGCTGCAGACTGTGCAAAATCATACTATGACAAGAATATATCTGTGAGGTAATAAGAGATAGGTGACCCATTATATAAATTTGACTTTGGGAAAGGCAAACACAGAAACACAAAATTCCTTGCATCATGGCACGTGCCATTTAGGATTGTGGATAAATTTTACCTGTGGTTTACTAAATCGCTATAAAGGAGGGAGAGTTATTGTGCAACAATGTGTCCTTGTTAACCAATTCAAACTGTTTCGCCCGAAGCATGAGGTGAGAAGATTATAACAGTTTGTGGAAAACAATGGGGAATGAAAAGTGTAGTTAAATCCTGAAATTAAGCACTTTTATCTCAAGGCAATTCACCATAGCAGGTAAGTAGGTATGAATAATCTATGCAGGTAAGTAGGTATGAAAAATATATAAAAAGAAAATAAAGTTGTAGTGTAAAAAGGGGGGCAAAAGGAAAGATACATCAGGTGAGTAACTGTGAACACATTTTAAAATGTATATGAAAATGGGGGACGGAAAACAGGTGACTATATAAATGGTAATATGGGAACAAGGTGTATAAAAAAGACATGTATATATAGGAAAAAGAGTAAAATAGGTCAAGAGTTCCAGATTGACATTTGTTTAATTTGGTAAGCGCTACAGGTTGATGCATAACAAAAATAGCAGGTTTGGAATGGTTGATGCATTTTTGTGGCAATGTTTAATTTGTTTCTATTGTTCCTTTGAATTGAATTGAATTATCTCTAACCTGTACCTTTGCTCCCAGCCAAGCATTCAAGGAGATACAGGTATGGTATGGTTTCTATTTGTGATCTATATGTTTATTTCCAGCTACGTTTGTAATTTTCCAGGCATGGTCCACGTTTATTTCTAGGTCATCATACAACATTGGTGACTGGGTCACAGATAATACAATTGTATATATTGAATATTTTATGTGCATAATCCACATTTGTATTTCAGATGATCTCCATAGGAAATTGAAAAATGAATGAATCAGTGTATTTGATTCTTAATTGGTCTATTTCTCCTTTGGTTTAGACACTAACCACTTCCCAGCACTACGGGAGTTGGAGGCAGCCGGGGTCTCAGGGGACAACAGGACGAACCAGAGGAACCCACTGGACCGAAGAAGAGGGGCAGAAGATAGTGACCCCTGAAGGAAGTCCTGCTTGCTAAGGATGGAAATCTGCTGCACATTAAAAATGACGATGGTATGGACACTAGCCTGATTGGATGCTCAGGCTTAGGCTTTTGATGGCCACCACCAAGTTAAGAGAGCTGTCATTTTGCACTTGGTCCTATGTATCCTATATTGGTCCTTGCTTTGATTCAATGATAATCCGAGTAAGATGTTTTAAACAGAGACATTGATTTCAAAGGATTCAATTCCAAGGATGGACTGATGCAGTCTTCCAAGAATAGAATAGATGCTATGAAAATTAAGGATAACTTAATATGTTCATTCTTCTTTTCTTCATTTTGGATAGAAAAAGGAGTTACTAATACCTATATTGTAATGATTAATTTATAAAAAAAAATCAACAAAAATTCAACAAAAAAAGTGTAACAAAAGAAAGAATTTCTACAAAATAGAAACAAAAATCTAGAAAAAAACAATAAAAAACAAAGACCACTAAAATAAAGAGACACAAACAAGAATAAGTAATCAAGAATTCAAGAGATCAAAAGATTTAAAAAATCCCCCCAAAAATTGCGATCCCAAAACAAAAACAAAAAAAGATATTCGAAGATGCGTGTTATTTGAAAACTTTGGGTACCAATTGCATAGTAGCTAATATCAAGAATAATTCAGTGTACGATATCCTGAATTCAGAACATGAGAATTTTGCACAATTTGTACTAGATCACACATTTGGATAGAACTGAAGCTGAGATTACTTTGTTTTCAAAATAAAGATAACTTTTGATAAACACTAATTGGTCAGGTCCCCACAGAAACAAAGGAGGGAGTTTGTAAGGAAAAAGGAGGCTCTGAATTTTAGCCAGGTCAGCATTTCACCACAAACTGAAAACTGATCCCATTTGCCAACAAGAGTGTGAGAATCTGGTGTGAGTTTCTGGACTGAATCTGGTGTGAGTCAGTATTGTGAGTGCATATAAACATACAAAGTATAAGGGGTTATTTGAATTTGCCATTGTATAAAAACTGGTATTTTCAGTTAGCACCATATTATGGGAATATGGATTGTGTTGCAATGAAGCATAAGACTAACAGTTTACTTACTCTACTAATACCCCTAAACTACTAACCTATCGTCTGAGTAATGTTTACGGCAGCTCAGGCCATAGTCCTTTGGGGCAAAATATGGTTGCAGGATAGTGGTATAAACCGGCTCATTTTAAAAGAGAATAAATGTGCAGAATGAAAGCTGATTTCTTGCAAGGAAGAGCTGAGGCATGTAAAATCTGATTTGCTCAAAACAAGACTATGCTTTAAAAAACGTTCAGAGCATGAACCAGCGCAGAAATGTATCCATTTGTATCTATTAGATGCTACCTGAATCACAGTCAAAGGTGCCGGCACATACTCGCTGGAACCCTCTAGTGGGATGGTTGGTTGGTTTGACAAAGGGAAGTGGTTTTGATTGGCACATGCCATCACTGTGAAAGGCAGGCATGTTCTTACACTTTATGTAGGCCAAAATACATTTGTGGGCAGATCACAGGGAGAGGATTTAAAAAGGTTGTCTGAGAGAGGGGAGGGGTTTCTGGCTCTGGGTCGGAGTGTGCTGCACCTGCTGATAGTGAGCAGGCTGGCTGTCTCTCTCAGAAGAGTGTCATAAGCTGTTCTGTTAAAAAGTGAGAAGCAGATAAAGAAACGTTCCATGCAGGCTCTGTCCAGGGAGATGGTCAAAACAGGAGGGGGTTTTAGCTTTGCTGTGTGAAGGCACACAGAACCAAGCATTATTTAGGTAAGATCCAAATAAAATTGAGGTGCATGTCTGTCTTCTTTGCGAGTGCATACGTTACAGGCTATTACAGGCTGAAGAATTGTGTCTACATTTACAAAAAGGGAAGTTATTTTTCATGTGTTATTCACCGCCCAAGTAGCAAGCTTCAAATATAACCGAAGGCACTGTGCTGCACAAAGCAAATGTTATCTTTCAAGGGCTTTAGATAACCATGTTGTGAACTGCAACACGAAAAAGGCTGTTTGAAGTATATTGGGAGAAAAAGCTATTGTTCATTTTCATTTTTGAATTACAGCAATGTCATGTAAAACCTCAGTGCATTGTATATGTGATGTGTACTTTTCATAAATCCTAATTACTGATAAAGCACAAAAAATAGAAGTAAGCCTCTGTCTGTTTATTATGTGTCGTAGTCACTGGTGAAAGCATACAGACTGGTGGGTAGCTATTGAGGTATTTTCGTTTTACTGCTTGTGGTATTTTCATTTTACCACATGTGGTAAAACACAAGGTAATGCAGGTCACTGTTAAGTGGCTGACATCATAAGGGGCTGGTTATATAGATGACAGTGTCCCGGTGTACTGTTAAGTATATTCTGAGATACTATAAAACAACACAATTAAGCAAGATCATGGTGGTCAAACTGGTGACTGTAACTTGCTGCTTCTGACAGAATAACAGAATCTGGACTGACACTATTTGTTGATTTTAACACTGCAGTTGCTATTTAATTAGTTTGCAGTGAATGTAGTGATACAAATACAAATTTGGTCATAGGAAATTCAGTTTTCAACGTATACATGATATAGTACATGGCTGTATAAAATCAAATAAACAGTACTTGACGAATGAATTCTAACAAATGCATTCTCTAAATCTCCTGTTTTGGAGGAAATGAGACATCACTGTTTGCAAGTGTTTCAGGTACAAAGCAGACATATAATGTGACAACAATCAAGATTGCAAGCCAACATAAACAATACAAGTCAACACAAATGTGTTTCGGCCTCTTATGCTAAATGTGTATAGCAGTTGTTGGGTAGGTCTTCCTCAGGATGGGTGAATTCTTGTGTGGCAGAGATCCTATGAAATCTGTCGAAAAATAGACAGAACCGATAGTCAGAAGGGACTGCAAGTCAGGTGGTCTAAAAGTAAGATAGCAAAAATGCTAGCGGAGTTCTCACTGGGGAACTGAGAAGATTGCGGGCTTACTATAATCAAATGGCACACTGGTGTGCGTCATCAAAGTGTCCAAATACACTGACGGTAATGGATGTGTGGTTCACCGTGCCACACGGTTCCTGTGGGAGAATGGCCAAATAACCAGTCAGTGGTACATTCCTAGGGTTAAAATCATTATATGTTTGGGTGGTATAGTTCTTACCATTCAAATTAGCTGTGAGATCACAGAGTGCATAATATTGCGCGTGGGTCCAGACGTTCACATAGGAAACAGCAGACCACTAGGAAAAGGAGGAAGAATGGATCCTAGTAAAAAGGCTGCTGAAATGTACTACAAGCATACATGTGCATGGCCATGTGGTAAGTACGACCGGCTGTGTGGCAAGCACCATGAGGTGGTCAAGGATTAATAACACCAAGTGTGGTGGGTACAATGCGTACCACAGAGTATTTGACAAAATGACATCTACGTAAGAGTAAAGGCCATAGTTATCAACGTGACTTAGGTGAACAAGTCTGCATATACGATTGCAAAGTGCAGCTAAGCGTGCACAAGAAGCACAGTGGCTGTGTCCAGTATCCCATCTAGGGAAAAGGGGGGGGGGGAGCCAAGTGTATGCACCGTGTTACTAAGGTTGCGATCGTGATGCTCAATTTTCAAAGAAGTGCAGTCTAAAATAGCGATCGTGTGCGGTTAGCTGGTGCTCGATGAGATTAATGTAAAACCATGCAAAATAACGGGAGACACCAGCGTTTACCTGCCAAGCCGCATCGTGGCGTGCGAACAAATGGAGCTCTGCATACGTCAGAGATAACTCGGGTTGCCTAGCAACTCCTGTGTTTATAGCCATGGCCATGTTGTGCTCTAGGGTGGCGTAAAATACTAATCTAGTTTAATCTACTTCGGCAGTTTAGCACCATTTGACAGTACACCGCTCAGGCAGTTTCCCAGCCACCCTAGACCGCAACATGGCCACGATCTCAACCATAGATGCTTAGATGCAATTTGTTACCCACACTCTATATTTTGGACTCTAGTCAAGGAATTCCTAGAGGATTGAATATGCCGTATCTGTAAATACCCATTGATGATAGAATTGAATTGATGATAGAAATGGCCATGCATGTTCTAACTGCTTGCTTGGGAATGAGGGAGTTACAGATTACATTTTTAGCATGCTTTGTTCATAGATTTTTGAGTTTGATGGGGCAAGGTTTTTGGCAATATTGCATTCATTCATGCAATAGAAGTCTAATGATTGCCTTATTTAATGTATGGAAAGGTTGGGTGGAGAAAATGGAAACCCACATTTAAGACACTGGATGGATTAGTATAAAATGCTTGTGTATGTTTTGACTTTCAGAGTTTATTAACTGTGATGGGAAGTGTTGACCGTTTTCTGTCTTTCTTTGTATTTTATTGTTTATTGTGCAAAAACGTTCTTTGGAACTAGTGAACACAGTAAAAATAAATACATTAAAAAAAAGGTATACCTTCCACTACTCTTTCTCCTGAATGGTGGAAGAACACTATGGCTTCCACTGCTCTCTCCTGAGTGAGGCATAGTAGTATGGCTTCCACTACTCTCACTCCTGAGTGGGAAAAGAATAGTTTGGCTTCCAATGCCATCTGCAGAGTGGGGAATTGTAGTGTGGCTTCCACTACTCTTGCTCTTACTCTTGCTGTGGGAAGAATTGAACACCTTACAATGTTTTTTTTCTGGGTGGGGCATACTAGTGTGGCTTTCACTACTCTTGTTCCAGAGTCGGGTAGTAATGGAATGGCTTCCAATGCTCTCTCCTGAGTGGGGCTTAGTAGTAAGGCTTCCACTAATCTTGATCCAGAGTGGGGGAGTAATATAATGGCTTCCACTACTCTCACTCCAAAGTGGGAGAAAAACAGTTTGGCTTCCAATGCTCTCTCCTGAGCGGGGCCTAGTAGTTTGGCTTCCACTACTTTTGCTCCTAAGTGGGAGAAGAATAGAATGGCTTCCAATGCTCTCTCCTTAGTGGGGCCCAGTAGTATGGCTTCCACTACTCTTGCTCCTGAGTAAAAGTAGAATAGTTTGGCTTTCAATGCTCCCGTCTGATTGGGGCATAGTAGTATGGCTTCCACTACTCTCACTCCTGAGTAGGGGAAGAATAGAACGGCTTCCAATGCTCTCTCCTGAGTGGGGCCCAGTAGTATGGTTCCACTACTGTTGCTCCTGAGCTAAAGGAGAATAGTTTGGCTTTCAATGCTCCCGTCTGAGTGGGGCATAGTAGTATGGATTCCACTACTCTCACTCCTCAGTGGGGAAGAATAGAATGGCTTCCAATGCTATCGCCTGAGTGGGACATAGTAGTACAGCTTCATCTAAGCTCAATCCTGTGTGGGTGAGTAATATAATGGCTTCCACTACTCTCACTCCTGAGTGAGAGAAGAACAGTTTGTCTTCCAATGCCCTCTCCTGAGCAGGGCCTAGTAGTGTGGCTTGCACTACCTTTGCTCCTGAGTGAAATAGAATAGTTTGGCTTTCAATGCTCTTGTCTGAGTGGGTCATAGTAGTCTGGCTTCCACTACTCTCAATCCTGAGTAGGAAAAGAATAGTTTTGCTTACAATGCTATCGCCTGAGTGGGGCATAGTAGTGTGGCTTCTACTACTCTTGCTCCTGAGTGGGGAAGAATTGAACACCGTACAATGTTTTTTTCTGGGTGGGGCATAGTAGTGTGGCTTTCACTACTCTCGTTCCCGAGTTGGGTAGTAATAGAATGGCTTCCAATGCTCTCTCCTGAGTGGGGCTTAGTAGTACGGCTTCAACTAAGCTCAATCCTGTGTGGGTGAGTAATATAATGGCTTCCACTACTCTCACTCCCGAGTGGGAGAAGAACAGTTTGGCTTCCAGTGCTCTCTCCTGAGCAGGGCCTAGTAGTATGGCTTCCACTACTCTTGCTCCTGAGTGAAAGTAGAATAGTTTGAAAGGGTGGTTTGGGGAGCTGGGGCACACGTGTAGTGTTTACATGCTAGATTTGACATGTGGGACTTTAATCTCCATCCTGTCACCTTTCATGGCCAATAGGGCCACAGCGCTTAGTGTCAATGCAGTTCAATAAGCACTACATATCAAGTTTTCTATATTGCTTGCTGCATTTTCACACTTTCATGCTGCCGATCACACGGCCAGGATTTGAAATACATATATAAGTGTTTTCCCGTAGGAATGAGAGTGAATTCGAAGACTTTAGATTCACAATAATCAGCATGTTTTAGAGCTATTTGTGTTGCACGCTGCATCACTAACTTCTACAATGTTTATTTACACTGCATCTACCATCAAGCAAGCGTGGCAATTAATGCAGTTAGTTTCTGATTGTAAGATATATGAAACCATGAAAACGAGGTATTTTCTATTTAAACAAGTCGAAACCTAAACGGTGGTTCCAGCGCAGGTGCTTCAGACCAATTGGAAAATAAAGCAAAAACCGCAATAAGGTCGTTCATAAGGCGCGGTGCTTTCAAGTTCCACAGCATTCAAAGAGAAATTTAAAATATTTCATATTAGGAGTGTGCAGCAGAGATTGCCCGATAATCTTCACCGGGCACGACAGGCCCTTCTTTGTTGCGCGCTATCGGAGCTCTCGCTGCTTGTCAGCAGGCTGTACGCTCCGCACGCACCTGAAGCGTGCGCTCGAGCTGAACAATGCGCGCCCTGTACAGGTGCGCGTTGCACAGGCGGCCGCAGGATCGATGACCCACTCCTATGTTACGGAAATGAAGAGACGTTCCAGTTAACCCGTTCTGATGTCTGAAACACGGTGAAAGCAGGATGCCAGGCCTTGCTGACCAGAAGCCTGTGCAAAGCCTTACAGTCAAATATCCCAATTGCCATAAGAAGCTAGCCCCCTAATTCCCCATGGCAGAGATCCTAATCCAGGCTTTCTTCTGCAACAGCAGAGGTCGAAGTGGACGGGAACTAAAGGGTACACTGCCTCTACTTCTTGTGAATATTTGCTATAGCTCCTTTACTTTTTGTCTTCCAGCGCACTGCTCCTGGACAGAAGGTGAAGAGTACATTTTCTTCCCTCCCCCAGCCCCCACCAGGTTTAGAACCAGTACCCTGCTTGATGAGCTATTTTGTAGGCAGCGGTTTCTGTTTATTTTAATAGTCTTCTTGGGACATAACTCATTCCCAAGAAAACACAACGCCCACCTTAGTGATCGGTGTTTGTCTTCTTCATTTAATCACACTGATTGTAAAATTGCTCCAGGCACATCTGTGTGTGCAGTGAATGAGCAGGTGGGTGGGGTTGCAATAGTCCTTGGCATTTCCTATAAGAGAAATGGGTGGGGCAGGTAGGATAGGTAGGATGGTAGGATGGGTAGGATAGATGGGTATATGATACTGATATATGATATATGATGTGTATATATATATATATATATATATATATATATATATATATATATATATATATATATATATATATATATATGATATAGGATATATGATACTGATGTGTAGGATAGACTGAAGGCAGGTGTGGAAAACCAGTTGTGGTGATGAGCGTAGGTCAGAAGTACTCACTAGATGTGTGTCAAAATGGAAAATCTGTGTACTATGAAGGGGGTTATATAGAAAGCGGGTTAGCCATAAGAGCAGGCCCTTGGTTTCAGAGGAGCAATAGTGGTATGTTTATTACACTAGAACTAGGCCTTCATTACGAGGTTGCCAGTAAACCACCGGTCTTGCCAGCGGCTTGCCGGCAACCCCAGTTTACCGTTTTCCACCACCCGATATCCAGATATTACCGGGATTTTACAGGCAGTGGAGGAATGGTAAGATCCATTCCCATGTGGGCTGGTAACCACTGAAGCACCGGTACGGTTGTTAATGGTGCTACTGCTTCAGTGAATTATCTGCCAGTAGGGGCCAGAACTAGCGACAGGTTAGGCCTGCCGGTAGTTCACTGCCCGTACCAGCAGACTCGGAGTATGCCAGTAACTGTTGTTACCGGCACTGTTTTCTGGACCAGCATACTCCTAATGACCCCCCCTAGTGTGTGCTCATCTGAGGTGGAGTGAGTCAGGTGTAAGGCTGCAAGATTTAATAGTGAGGAGTTAGTCGAGGTGTGGGAGTAGGGGGTGGGGGTTCAGCTGCAGGTTAATCTTATAAAGAGCTAGCGGACGGGTAGTGGTCATGTGCATATGCCAGGATTTCAGTGTTAATGTAACATGAACATGTTATGCAGAGGTGGTACTGAATGTCACTGCGCTACGAGCACTTTTTCTACTCTATAGCCTAATCTATAATATATTGTGTTTATTCAATAAAGCTGCACCATTGTCAACTTTGAAACAAACCACCTGTGCAGGTTTGAGTTATTCCATTAAAATCAATAATCTCCAGGGTCTATGAGTGTGCTATTGATATAATGAAAATGTATTAAAAAATAAGAACTATTTCTGTTCAATATATTGAAATTCAGAACTTGGTATCACACATGTAACAGTAAGCATATAGATAAGCCTTCATACAGATGCTGAGGCATCCCTTGGCAACAAACAGAATCAAATAAAAGAATATCAGAACATGATAGTACAAACAATTGCCAAGGGCCTACATGTGTTTCACACTACTTGTGCCAGGCATAATTGCCATGGTGGCTGATAAAATATTTGGATTGGAGGGTCGTAAAAATGTATATGCCTAATATGTGCGAGCGAGCATAGCGAGGAAGCCTGAACCAAACAGGGGAGACGAGGGGGGTTAGAGGAGTTCTCCCCACTGGGGAGAGGATGGTGTATGGACCGAGGAGTTAGGGAGACTCCTTTCTGAATGCTAGAAGTGAGGTGGCAAAGTCAGATGGGGAGGGGGTTCCAGAGTATTGGGGAGGGTGTAGACAAAGAAGGCTGATGCAACTTACGCAGGAAGATAATGGGAACAAGCCTTCTTCATCTACAGTATTCTCAGTAGTACAGTGCATGGCTAAAAAGGTCCCCCAGTTACCCTCATCTCTCAGTTCCTTCCTTGAACTGCCAACACACTCTAGAGCTCTCCAGTATTTTACCCCCAAACAATCCTTTCCTGGGGTTCCATGATGGAATCCCTCCCCACTGATGTCATACATGTATGGCACCTCACAGCACTACACCCACGCCAGTCTGTGCATGGTTTACCATCAAACAATATAACAGACTTTCCCCTTCCCAACTGCAACAATTAAATGCACTTAGGAGGAAGGTCCTCCAGCTGGAAACCTCTCACCTCTGTGATTTTCCATAGTCTCCCCTCCAGCCACATTCCCTTATTCCATATTAGTCTCCCCTCCAGCCACATTCCCTTATTCCATATTCGTCCATCCTCCGACTCCACTGCATTATCAAATACTCTTCTGATATTCTGCAGGCCCCAACACCTGTGCTCACATTTCAGCACCCATCCTAGCTTTCTCACAAATACTCTGGTGCCCTCACCCCTCTCTCTCCTCTTCACATGTTTCTGCAGATCGTACCTCTCCTTCACACGCATGCCTTCAGAATGGACTCCCTCCCGCAATTCCTGATTATTCCATTCCACAAAGCCAGTCTTCCACAACAATGGTGGATTGGATCGACATGTGCGTTTTCTGTTTCTCAACGCCTCAAACGGAATCATACCCGTAATGGCAGGTGGTGCCAACTGTTCGGCACCAACTCTCTTTCCCACCAATTCCTCCCAATCATGGCCGGCATCGGTAGCCATTCTGATACCATGCATCATGGTGCAATTAAAGTTCACAACAGGCCCATTAGACTCATGGATATATTAAGAGATGTAATGATACGTCACCACTATGCTCTCCAGAAATGACACCATGATACTCGAGGTTAGCTGAACTCTGCCGTCAGTAAAAAGTTTCCTAAGGAAATCCTCCATTTGAAACACACCATCCCAAAACTCTATCGCCACCCTGGAGTCTGCTTGACAAACAATTTTGGTTTCTACCCACTTGGAAAATCAGTCCATCACCACAATAACATATTTCCTCACCCCGCTTTCTCCATGGAACGGACCTAGAATGTCCAGTGCAACAAATTCCCAGGGCATGCCAGGCAACTTAAATGGGCTCAGTGCCTGTACATAGTTCCTAGGTATTTTATTCACCTCTCGACACACTGCATATTCCTTCACTAACTCATCAATATCAGTGTCCAGTCCAGGCTGCCACTAATCTCCCCACAATATTCCTTTGGTCTTAGTCATCCTCAAATGGCCCCAAGGCTCCACCTCAAATATCTTCCTCCTTATGCCCTGCAGCGGAACTAAACATCCCGCTTTTCACAAAGGCTTACCTTCCAGACACAACACATTCTTGACTTTGCAGTAGCCGGACAAACCATTAGTTGACATCCACCCTCTACAACCCGTCCTGGCATAGTTGACGATACACTGTAAATCCAAATCCTGCTCTGCAGCTTCTCCCTATTCTCATTCCGTGATTGTTCCTTCACAAACCAAGAGAAATTGTTTCCCAACCTTCTCATCTTTATTACTATCTTGTACTTCTTGAACCTGATAGCTTTGCCTTGTTAGATAGTCTGCAATTATCTCTTCTTTGACTGCACATATTTCACTACAAATTCATGTCCTTGTATAGACGTGACCCATTTCATTATTGTCCTTGAGCCTTCTTGTAGTCAATTATTCAAAAACACCTCCACAAGCGACTTGTGCACACCTTAAATGACTAATGGTACATAAATGTACTATATGTTATCACCACCCAAATCACGGTAACCAATTCCTTTTCAATAACTGAGCACCTGACCTTTGCCCCTCGCAATACTCAAGAGGCAAAAGCAATACCCTCACAACACCATTTTGTTCCTGCAGGAGCCCCACCCCCAAACCTGAATCACTTGCACCTGTCATCACAAATGTCTCACATGCAGTGTCAAAATTCCCCAATGTCGGCGCACTCACATTGGCATTCTTTATATCTTCAAATTCTTGTTGGCATGCAGTTATCCATTCAAACTCACAACCCTTTTTACACTGCTCCCTAATGGCTTTGCATTTATCCGCAAAGTGCCTTACGAACTTAGAGTAAGACTCCAAAAGGCCAAGAAATGAAGATACTCCCTGCTTGTCTTTGGGAGGTTCCACAATGGCTGAGACCAACTCTTCTCTTGGTTCCAGACCTGCTCACTCAATGTATGCTCAAAATCATAAAAGTAACTTGGAAATGACACTTCTCCCTCCTAAGGGTGAGGCCAGCATGTGATAATATCTTCAACACCCTATCTAATAGTTGATCATGTTGTGCGTTATCTTTCCGCATAATCAAAACATCATCTTGAAAATATACTACACCCTTGACATCCTTCAACAAACTAGACATCACCCTCTGGAAAAAGGAGGCCACAGGCAGAAGGCTGAAGGGCAGCCTTTTAAATCTGTGTGGCAAACACATTATAATCTTTTGAATCCAGGTGGAGCTTAATCTGGTGGTAAACCAAGGCTATGTCAGTGCGCTGAACACTTGGGCTTCCACAGCTAAACTTAACAATTCATCAATATTCTGGACGTCAAATGTATCCACCATTGCAGCCTTGTTTAGACCCCTGAGTTCTGCACACAGTTGCACTTGACTATTGTCTTTATGCACCACAACCACCTATGAAACCCACTCTGAGGCTTTTACCATCTCAATCACACCTTCCTTCATCAATCTCTGTGCGGATCTCTTGTTTCACCTATTCCCTCAAGGAAATGGTAATTGTCCTGACATGTGCTATGATGGATACTGCACCCCCCCTTAATCCGTATCTATTGGTGATGCCACTTGAGGCACCCCAACTCCTCCCAGAATATGTCCCCACTCTTTCCTTCAGGATTTGCCTCTTGTCCCATCAGTGCAATGTGACCCACCACGCTGGGATCAATCTTTGAGCTTCATCGGAGCAGGCTCATTTCTCCCGCCTCGCCGCCTCGCTGCACCGAGTGTAACCTCACCAGCAGTTGACTTCACAATAGCTCTGCTTCTTCGTGTGAAGTGAGGTCTTCACTTCCTCTTCACTGCTGCAAGTGTTTCAACCGACCTCAGAGCAAGGAATCACCTCTCTGCACCGATACAGTGATACTTTCCAGACGTTGCTGGCCACCAAGGGAAAAACACCATTTGGGGCCCTAGGTATCCCAAACTTGTCACCACTGATGTACTGTATGCAGGTAGGCAGGCAAGATGAACAATTCTTCTTTATTTATAGTATTCTCTATAGTACAGTGCATGGGTAAACAAGGCCTCCAGTTACCCTCATCTGTCAGCTCCTTCCTTGAACTGCCTACACACTCTAGAGCTCTTCACTATGTTATCCCCAAACAATCTCTCCTGGGGTTCCATGATGGAATCCCTTCCCACTGACGTTATACATTCATGGCACCTCACAGCACTACACCCCCTCCAGTCGGTGCATGGTTTACTATCAAACAATATCATAAAAAGGCCTGTCTTCTGGATTTTTCCTTCCTGCACTGGTGTAGTTCAAGTCTGCACAAGATGCTGAGTTTCTCAGTGAGGTACCTTGGGGACTTCAGGGTGACAGACTTGTAGATGATGCAGCAGGATTTGAAGAAAATACAGGTGTTCAGCGCCCCCTGTGCAGTTCAATAAGGCTCAGGATGATATGGGTGAATTTGCGCAGTCCTTTTATGAGTCATGTTGCGGCATGCAGGACACATCTCAGGGCAGCCAGGGTAGTCGTCCGAAGGACTTCCAAAAGGGCATTGCTGGCATCCAGGTGTAAGATGAACAGGGTTTAGACAGCAGATATGAAGCTGTTTTCTGGGATGAAGGGCTTGATCTTCTCAGGAGAGAACGTTGGTAACAAACCGTTTGTGCCTTCCTTACTATGTGCTGTTTGAAGCAGAGTTGTATGTCGATTTCAAACCCAAGGGACTTGGCTAGGGTGGCCAGCTGGGGTGTATAGCCCTTGAGGTGCATAGCAGAGAGCCAAGTTTGGATGTCTGGGTGGTCGGTGTTTTTGTTCAGCAGTAGGAATTCAGTCTTGGAGGAGTTAAGGTTTCGTAAGCACTGGACATTCACGACTGGGTCAATCAAAGGTCTTCGATGGAGGATATCTTAAGGTAGAACTTTGTGTCATCTGCGTATTGGTGGATATGGATGTTGTGTGGAGCGAGGTAGGTCCCAATCGGTTCCATGTAAAGAATGAAGTTCACAGGGGAAGGATGGATCCTTGTAGGGTTCCACAGGTGATGGGTAGTGTTGGTGATCTGGAGAAATCCATTTATACAAACTGTGTTGATTATCAAGGTATGATTTGAACCAGCTGAGGATGATCTCACTAATCCCCATGCAGTGATGTAGATGATTGGTAAGTGCCTGGTGGTCTACTGTGTCAAATGCTGCTGAGAGGTCAAGGAGAACCAGAAGGCAAGGATGGCCTCATCAAGGATTTTAAGGGCATTGTTAATCACCTTGATGATAACTGTTACTGTGATGCATCTGGGTATGAAGCCAGATTGATAGTACTGAAGGAGGTTGTTAGCTTAGATGAGTTGGATGAGTTGCATGGTTACTGCATTTTCAAGGATTTTACTGAGGATGGGAAGATGGGTGATGGAGCGTTAGCTGCTGAGGTCATCAGGATTCAGTGTTGGTTTCTTGAGAAGAGGGAGGAGTAGTCCAGTGATGCATGCTGTTGGAGATAATGACAAATGATTGGTGGTAGTTTAAGATAATTTTTTTTCACAGTGTTTCTTTCAGTCTTGATAGTACAGTTGTAAAACATTGTTGTAGGGTGGACTAGAGGAAAGGCAGGACGCAAAAATGGAGTTTGTATTGATGGGATGAATAGTGAGGGAAAATATGAGATCAATGGGGAGAGGGAAGTGAGAGGATGCAGGGCAGTGGGGAACATAGTTCTACTTCTTTATTCTGTACATGTTGACCCCTGATTAACAGAAAGTGATGCACAATGGAAACACCTATCACAGGAGTGCAGCCATAGAACATTTCGGAAAACCTTCTCAGAACTAGGGAATGTGACATGAACACCCCAACAACTCCCTCCTTGCTTGTGAGTGAGTCTGAGACAGTTGGCCAATCCATCATGCCTCTAGATGCCTAGCTTTGTATCAGCAGAAACAAAATGAAGATTATTATTATAATTTTTGCTTGTGCAAACCTAGCTCAGGCGCAACATAGACTTCTGCAGGTCATAGATCAAAACATTGGTATCAAGAATTTAGCAGGTCATGAAGTAAACATATATAGAAATTATCACAATACATTACATAGATCGGGTTTGGTCAAGATAGCCGGAATCTAGGTTACACCAAGGTGTTGGTGGAAAAGCCAGGTCTTCAATTATTTCCTAAACTGAAGGAGACCTGAGGAGCGAAGCATATCATGAGGATGGATTGTTTACTTGTTTTTTTCATACGAGCTAGTCTAGTTTCCAATCAGGAGATGCTGTTACTGCATGATTACTGTGTGTCAACCAAATATTTTAGTTTGGCCATCAGGTAGGCTGTCAAAGAAGTAGTGCT
This sequence comes from Ambystoma mexicanum, assembly GCF_040938575.1. NCBI lineage: Eukaryota > Metazoa > Chordata > Amphibia > Caudata > Ambystomatidae > Ambystoma > Ambystoma mexicanum. Next base: position 911,602,132 of record NC_090926.1, read on the forward strand.
ATTCTTGTAGTTGAGGCTTGCAGTTTTGAACCAGATTCTCGCTAGTATGGGAATCCAGTCTAATTTGTGTAAGGTATGAGTGATAGGGCAACGTTTCCTAGAGCCAGAGATGAGGCGAGCCGGCGTCTGGTGGGCGGCTCTGAGGGGAAATAGGTGAACAGTCGGGAGCCCTGCAAGGAGGGAGTTACTACCTTCCATATGTGAGATCACTAGGGACTGCACCACTGTTCTGAATTCCTAGGGCAGGAGTAAGGCTTGACCTTGAGGAGTAGAGAGATATCATACAAAACTCTCGAAGTATTTTTCACAATGTGCTGTTGGAAGGATAGATTGCTATCCTAGCTATCTATGGATTTTGCTGAGTGGGTTAGTTGAGGGTTGAACCCGTTTAAGTGTATTTCCTCTAGCCATCTTTGACTTCGTTCCCAATTGGAGGGGCAGCCCAGTAGTTTGAATTTGCTCTATGTGGGATTAAGCTTTAAGAATGCATGTGTCACCCACATTTGAATGGTTTCAGGGCATGATCAAAGGCAAGTAATATCTTGTAATATAAGTGATTCATCCGTGTACTAGTGCAGAGGTGTAGACAGTGTAGGGCCTGAACGGACAAGGCTCACCCAAAATCCGTAAACGCCCACTCAGCAGCTCTGTGTGGGCATCTATAGATGTTAATGTCACTTGAGTGTGCCCAACTACATTAGCTTCAGGCCCCACTTGTTGGACAATCCTGGCTACACCTCTGTTCTAGTGTATTGTGATGTTGGTATCATTTAGGAGTGTACCCAGTGGTTCAATATAGAGATTAATGGTGACTGCGTAGCGAATGGAACCCTGAAGGACTCCACTTGTGATGGGGTGATGTTTGGACCTGAGCTAAACCATCTGGACAGCCTGGTGTCGGCCAGATAAGTAGGATATGAACCATTTCAGGATGGTTCCAGAGAAGCTCATCCTATGTGCAAGGATGGCGAGTAGTGCGTGATGGTCGACCGTGTCAAAGCCAGTTGAGGGGTCGAGAAGGACTAGCAGCCACAAGTCCCCACTTGATGAAAACATGTTAAATAAAAATAGGTCTATAAATATAGGTCTATAAAGGTCTACATAGGTGTATAAATACATACACAATGGCTGGAGATACCTGCCTTGCTTGTGGAGCCCGATCTTTTTAGTTCTTGAAAGAAAACACTTTAGGTCTCTGCCAGATCTCTGGGATAAGTGTGTAGAGGGGCCCTGATATATATATTTTTTTTAATTATCCTTTGGCTTATTACAAACCTTTTAGCAATCATCAACAGCATAGACAGTTTTACCCTTTATAAAAACTCTACAACAAAAAAAAGAAATCATCATTGCATGTAACATCATCAAATCTATTAACATCACAATTTAATTCCCAATATTTAATTCTAGCAACAAATATCACTTCCTTTAAAAATTCCATCTTAAAAATGGACAGTCACTAAAACCAGGGGCGTGTTATCCCTAGTTATTAAAATAACCCACCATTCCTCCGGGGCTAAAGTGCAAACTTGTGCAAGAAAACCTCCAAAATGCATGGTTCTCAATGACGTTAATAGCAGAATATGCTTTAATGATTCGATCTCATTCCTTTTGTTACAATATCTACAAGTATTATCTTTCTCTACAACTCCTGCCTGCAAAGCTAAACCTTATTTTGTCAAATATAAGTTCAGTCGCAATCTTAAAAACAGTCTTCTATATTAACTTTATTTCCTCTTCCTGTGTATAGATCCAGTCCATCTTCCACAGATTTACCTTCACCTTTTCGGGATTTACGACTAGGCCGTCCTCCGTCTGGTTTAATTTAGCTAACCTGCCTCTCCAAGCCATCCTCCATTCTACGAAAACCCCTTCTCTTCCAATATCCAGAGCAGTTTTCAAAATGTGGCACATATGAGCCACATTTCCCAATATACACTTCCGAAACAAGGGCAGAGTTTTCCAACACACCATGACATGTGAATACAACAGGCCTAGCTTGTATTTTAAAACCTGGTATTAACCCGCGAAAAACATGAACCTTCTTCCAAAACATTCCCCACCAAAATCGACCATAAATCATACGATATAACTAGTGAAACTTCTGCTACATATGTCAATACTGCAACCGCCTTTAATTGGTAAAGCTGCAGTACGGGGAGTGTAGGAAAACGGCCATATCTCATATGTATTATTGCATCCTGTGTCGCCAAGATTTTCGTTTTCAATCTCAAGGCTTTTTCACTCAGGACATCAGCCAAGCTGGAATTGACACACATGACTCAATATGTGAACATTTCCACTTGCTCCCTGGTCTCCTTCTTTAAGTGACATGTAAGGGAACTCTTTTTCCTCATCTAACATGATTAGAGTATGAGCACCTTAGATTTCGCTGCGTTAATCTGTAGGCAATTTTTAAAAAATATTTTAACATACTTGTTCATCTTGTAAAGCTGCCGCTGTAGTCCGACAGCCGTCTGATCCAAAAGGACCAGATCATCGGCATACAGTGTCCAGCTTAATGGCGAAACCATCTCGCCTGCTTCAGAGTGTCTCCCAGGTCTCAGATGAACAGATGAAACAGCGCTGGTTCTAGTGGACAGCTCTGTTTCAGGCTCTTAAATGCGGGTATCTCTCCAGAGACACAGCCTGCTGAGTTTAGTCTCACTCTCATTCTTAAGATCCCGTAGTCGCTATTCTGAGAGTTGACCACCTGGAACTCTTTTACTACTCAGAGCATGTTTCTGTACACAAACAAATAATCCAACGTCACCATCTGGGTGCTTCTAGCCAACGTCAGGTTACTCCGTATGTCTCCATGGATGTACCCTTTCAAAATGTAAAAGTCTCTAGACTCCATAGCTCTCAATCAGATCAGACCCCTTTTTTGAGCTGGCTTTGAGAGGGCAGATAGCTCCACCAACAATTTTCCCTCTCATCCCTACAGGCTATATCTAGATCAGTTACATGTCTTTATATCAAAATATTTTATATTGAATGCACATATCTTGAACATTTTATATTGAAAACGTGTGCAGGTAATGCACTTTTATTTTTGGGAGGTTCGCCCCCAAGCCCTGTTTATAACCCCTAAAAACTCACCCTGGGCTGTTTCCCAAAAATATTTAACCCTTTACTGCACCCCTAAATGCATTCACTATAAAGGTGTTCAATATAAAAAAAGTCGATATATGGGCATTCAATATAAAACATTTGATATAAGCACTGTATACCATCTGGATCCCCACATAAAACAACTGTGTGGTTGCTCGTGTTAGTATAACTCTCATCTATCAGATATAATACTCTGACAAATCCCTCAACCAAAATTGCCATTGGGTTGCATTATAAGTTGATGACCCCGGTGTCCTTTCGGACCGAGATACATGCCAGGATCCCAACTCAGCTCAACCATCTGCATCATGCATACATGGATTCGGATTTCTTGTTTAACTGATTGCTCTTCTTATAATATTTCTTATTGCCAGTACAGTAACAACCCGCATGAATGTCTCCCCTTAGATCCCTTTCTTGCTGAGTATAGAATCGTAGTGAACCCGTCCAGCCAAGGATTAAAGCACAGCTAGGTCTACTGGAGACATATTCCATCATGATCTTCAAATCTGAAATCTCCTTTTTTGAATACATGAGAGTAACCTCTCGTGTTCCAGGAGACCATGGCTCTGCCTCTGAATTACACATAAAACAACTGCTAATGCTTATTATTTGTTACCAATGCTTCTGCCAACCAAGACCATGGGCCTCATTCCGAGTAGGGCGCAAAGGGATACCGGGCACCATTAAGGACATCGGTGCCAGTAAACCCTTTGCGCCCTACTACGAGGTCCCTGTGCGGCCCCGTCCTTAACGCCTGCTTTTACCAGGCGTTATGGACGGGATCCGCAAAGGGATTTAAGAACTAATAACGGTACCGTGATTTACGGTACCGTTATTAACACCCTCCCCGTTCCCATTGAGCCCTATGGGGGCTCAAATGGGAATGGGGATTGACATTTTCAGTGGGGACTTACCGGTCCCGCAAAGGTCGGACTAGACCGGTAAGTCCCCATTGAACGAGGGCGGACACGGTACCTGTAATGGTGCTAGTCATGGCGCTAACAGCGCCATGACTAGCACCAACCTCGGAATGAGGCCCCATGACACCTCAGGCTCTACTCTCGATCCCCGCACTGGAGCCATTGACATTTCCCTCCCAGCACCACTGTTCCCCCAAATGTCACTCTTAGTAGGCATTCATTTCTTACCATTGGGTCAACTTACCCCTCTTCAAAATGCCTCCTTCTTTTTCAGTCCCCAAGCAAGCACCCCTTCTACCATTAGGGCCACCCAAAACATGTTTGATCAAATTGACATCTGTGTGTACATTCTCACATCTCCCTAACTGTGATTCATGGTTAACGGTCATTAAATCAAAACCAGGCGGCAATAGGCACAGGGCTGCTTCAAGGAGCATCTGCTTCACCGAGTCTAAATGCAATAACACTCAGTCTAGATGCTCTTCACTAAAGAATTCAACTAGATTTATGTCTCTAGAACAAATTAATATTATCTGAGGGATATAGTGTAACAATACCATATCATTCTTTCGGTTTAAAATGAAGTCGTCCTGCAATCTACTAGTCTCTCCAAAAGCGTGCACTTATCTAGATCTCTGCCATTGGGATCCCTCAAACACTGTGACCCACCTCTCCTTATACTCACAGAGGGCTTGATAGAATAGTGTTTTCTTGACAGTGCATGCCTAGCGTCCGCCCGTGGCCTTTTAAGGGCCAGATTCAGAAATGTTGGGGAATCTTTATCCAGATCTCATATCATTCCTCCGTCTCTATGGAGGCTACTAACACTAACTTCATTATGTGACTATCCAGATCTCATATCATTCCTCCGTCTCTATGGAGGCTACTAACACTAACTTCATTATGTGACTCTGTTAGACCTTTCTCCATCAAATGTACCTACTGATCGCAATGAGGTTCTTTATCCGCTACCCAACATGCTGATAAGTTCATAAGAGTATCATGCAGGTTTTCCTCATCTCCGCTCTTCTTTCCTCCTGCAGGGACGTATCCAGGATTAAGGCATCTGAAGCATATACGTTTTTAATCAGGTTTCCTTTCATCACTGCTTTCACTACGTACTCAGGCGATTTAGGGGAGACAGACACATGTGGCAAGAAGTTCAGCAAATCATTAGATCTCATCTTTGGCTGTGAGTTCATATTTTTTGCTTTCTTAGTCGTCGTCTTTTTTCCATCTCCTTTGCCGAAAAACCAGATAACCATTTTTTAGGGGTTCACAGCCATTGTCCTGTCGTCTGTGATCCCATCTCTTTCCTCCCTCAGTTCTGGGGTCATTTGACCGCTATCCTCCACACTAAGGCATCGCTCAGTCGCACCCAATATTTCCTCTGATGCACTCTCCCTGTTTGGTTGCATCTCAGTCTGCACCAAATGTTGCATTTCTGACACCTTAATACACTTCATCACTGAAGGGCCCACATTCCCCTCATTCAAGGCTCCAATTACAGGCACATTTTACTGTCTTGTTTCTACATTAAATAAGAGTAAGTAAGACCTCTTCAACGCATCATCAATCGTCATCATATTGTCGTTTCTTATAGCCGTAATAAACCCCTGTATAAAAAACATGTGGCCTGATCCTTCACATTATCATTAACCAACTCATAGAGTTTTAAAAAGGGGGACAGGGTAATCATCAAAACTCTACCAAGATTGTAAAATCAGACATTGAGGTAGACAATGAGCCCGAAGGACTTTCAGGAGGGTGGAAATCTGGGTTCACCTCTACCTGACCCATACCTAACTGAGATAGAGTGCTCTCAAACTCCCCTAGGGGATGTTTGACTCCCACTGCTGTGTCCTTTGTTGAAATGTCTCTCACAGGTGGGATCGGCGGACCTGCATCGACCATTTCTATCATCCATGTAATTGGCTTAATGTCCATGGTCAATCTCCTTTCCAAAATTCTCTCAGAGAGCGCTTCCGGTGTACTAGTATGAAGTGCTGCATTATAACAATCAATATCCAGGGCACGAGGGCCGGCGGTATCTAAGCCAGAGAAAGGAGCAGGGGCAAACAGGGAAAGTGATTCACGACTTCGTTGAACCTCCTCCACAACTCCCTCTAATCTTTCCGTGGCCATGACCTCTTTCATGCCCCCAAACCAATCCTCTTTCCCCTTTGGGGTAGTTCTTGTGAAATAAGCTACAATTGTATTGCCTCCTTGATTTGGTGGTAGTTCCGTAGACTTCGTCAAGTGTTCCCCTCCCCCTAGGCCATTGGGGGGACATGGGGTAGAGTATATAAGTAGGGGGGAATTCAGTTTCAGATTCGCCAACCTTAACCCCCATGTCCTGGCACACGGAGGTGTTAGATCCATGGCCATGGGCTTTACCCAGTGCTGCTTGCACAATCTGTAAACTGTCAGTAGCACGTACAGCTTGCTGCCCATGGATTAGGGCTTTCGTTGTTGTTTGCAATTGTACATCATGTAGCTCGACTGGTGGGTGGCAAAAATCACTATTAGCAGTAGGATTCTCCTGAGCAACACTCACTGCACCCACCACAGGACTCGGGGCTGTAGACACGAAGACTTCCTCCGTGTCCACCTCCTGAGCGGTGCATTTTCAAACTCTTTTGCTTCTCAAGCTGTATCCAACTTACATTGTTGCCCCTGCACCCCCCCTCCAAACCGACTGCGGAGCGACTATACTCTGGCATTTACTTTTAATTCCACACAAGTAAGCCTTAAAACTAGGGCACACAAGCACAGGCCAGCTACAGACTACCAAGAGACTGGATCATCTTTGTGAAACCCTGAGAGCTGACTGCCAACTGCAACCTCTCACTTTCCCATCACTTCGCCTTCTGCTCAGATCACAGTGCTCTTTTCTTATACAGCGTGCTTACACGCCGCAAAAGTTTAAGGCGAGCACACACAGCTCAAATGGACCTTAACGATAGTCAACTCACAGTCACTGTGTAGCACTGTATAGAAGGAAGAAAGAAAGGGTGCACTCAGTGTGTAGAAGATCAGGCTCTAGCGCAACACACACAGTTCAATGCAAACTGCAGCGCAAACTTTGCGCACGTACGCGCTTATTAAAACACACAGGCAACCGAGCAGACTGATATATATCTACTCATGGCACGGCGCAGCACGGTCTGTACCTCAGCTAGCACCAGTGAAAAAAACCACTGCCAGGCACTACAGGCCCTCTTCCGGGGGATCGCTGTGAACCAGCCACAAGCAGACAGAGAGCTTCCACTGCACCCATGGCTTCCACAACCTGCAGTTTGCTTCGTGCTGCCGTAGTCTACCCACTTAACGACCTCGAACAGCTTAGAGGAAAGGAACTAAGAACATTCTGCAAGATCGTCAAGCCGCACCAAAGTCACAGACTGGCGCTTCTGACAATCTCTCCAAACTCTCCAGTCTCTGATTTCATACAGCTGCTTGTAATGAAGAAAGAGTGCATCATGGTGGAAGCACTGTTACAGTGTCTGCCATTCTGTGGAAGCAAATTTGCGGAGAGTTGTTTTAAGAGCTTCTTTTTTGCTGTTTGTTGAATTTCCATTTTTTCATTTTGGTGCTGCATTACTGTGTGGTTAAAGATGACAAGACTCTCTATCCATAGCATTCAGCTGCTTCAAGATGCAGAGGGTATTTTTCATTAACAAAAATAGTATTTCCATGGGTGCAATCTTGTATGTATATATGTATGTTTGTATGTATGTGGGGGATTTATAAAGTGAAAACATAGCTAGCAGACAATGGAGCGCAGTACATGGGCAATGAACCCAAGGAGTAACAGTAGGGTGTAGTGTAGTAGAGGGTGATGCCATGGGTCAGGTGCTAGGGGAGGAGTGGACCGAAATGGGGTTGAGTGGAATGATTAGCAATACTATTGTTTGTCCTGCAGGGACTGTAAAATATCACTCTATATTGACAAAGCCGTATGTATTAGCTTTGTTAAGGCTTGTCCAACCTGTTGTAGCACCCAATGATCATGCTACATCTAAAATGTCATCCCAGCTCCTACTTCCCAGCTTCCATTTGTGATCAAGATCTTGGAGCAGGTACGATCATCACACTTCAAAAGTATATGGATAGCCAGGGCCTCTTACACAATCTTCAATCGGCTTTCCGTCCAGTAGAGCCATTGAGACAGATATTGTGGACATTTGAGAGGGATGCAGGCAAACAGGAGCACTCACTCTTTTAGACTTGTCATCTGCATTCAGTACTGTTGATCATAAGATTCCTGGCAGTTGCTTAAGCAATCTGTTTGGATTTTCTGGCCTAAGTGATAGGCCTGGTTCATTGTTTCCAAGCCAATAGGGTACAGGTGGTGAGGTTGGGGACCACTGGTCAGAGGTGACTACAGCAATATATGGGTCAAGGACTCTGAACTTGTATTTAAAATATACGCCCATGCCACCTAGATGCTGCTTAAAGCATACTCTATATGCGGCAGTCTTTTTAACTGTGTGTGCAAACCTAGATGGAAGACAACTGGATGTTCACGTTAGTCCTTCAAGTCTGTGAGCTTAACCCCAAGACTCTTGATTTCGCCTGCCTGTTATACTTTGGGTATCCCCGAAGCCCATCTGTGTGGTCAGGAAGATGGGTGTCATATGCAATGAATCTTTGAGGTCTGTGCCCCATCCAAATGGTGGAATGCAGAGCCCCCATTTGCATCTTCACCGTATTTCCAGTCTCTGCTCCCTACTTGCCCTGAACTTCAGGAGAGGCTCTCTGGAGTTTCTGGCCTTGTAACAGTGTGCCTGTCCGATTTTTGTCGCCACATATTCAACACCTGCCGAATTTGCATATTTGTATTAACCATTGGAATATTTAAAACGATTTTCTGTTGTATTGTCATACTGAAGGGAATGCTGATTTGATTGATTGTTCAAAAGAACGCCCTCACAGGGAAAATATTAATTGATCAACAATCCACACTTTACAAATCAGTACATCATCAACAATTTAGTCACAACTTGACATACAAATTACATTATGCCTATACAATCAACGAGTATATACAGGAGACGTATACTTTGTACTTAGCATAAGCTGAACATGGTGCTGCTCTTAAACATGAATTTAAGAACTTTTATCACGAGCCAACTTGGGTGTTCTTTAATGTTGAGGATATCCACTCCAGAGGCGCAAGGAAGTACCAGAGATATCTGCGAGTCATAGAAAGTTTAACAATGTCATATGACTACCACAATAGACGTTTCTGTGCTTTAGACTGCTATGCAAAAGTAGTAGAGGTTATCAGTACCTTTCTGGGGTCAATCCCTCTCTCCATTGTTTTGAAATAGTTGTATAAATCAGTCAATCAAGACTATCCTAGGAAGGGTAATGACACAAAAAGACGTTTTTTTATTTACACATTGAAAGGGTGGAAAGGGCTAGTTTTACATTGAAACGATCATATTAATACTAGGCATCTCAATCATAGTAATACTAGGCATCTTCATCATAGTAATATTAGGCATCGTCAGCATAGTAATACTAGGCATCTTCATCATAGTAATATTAGGCATCGTCATCATAGTAATATTAGGCATCGTCAGCATAGTAATACTAGGCATTTTCATCATAGTAATATTAGGCATCGTCAGCATAGTAATACTAGGCATCTTCATCATAGTAATACTAGGCATCGTCAGCATAGTAATACTAGGCATCGTCAGCATAGTAATACTAGGCATCTTCATCATAGTAATACTAGGCATCGTCAGCATAGTAATACTAGGCATCTTCATCATAGTAATACTAGGCATCGTCAGCATAGTAGTACTAGGCATCTCAATCATAGTAATACTAGGCATTGTCAGCATAGTAATACTAGGCATCTTCATCATAGTAATACTAGGCATCGTCAGCATAGTAATACTAGGCATCGTCAGCATAGTAATACTAGGCATCTTCATCATAGTAATACTAGGCATCGTCAGCATAGTAATACTAGGCATCGTCATCATAGTAATACTAGGCATCGTCAGAATAGTAGTACTAGGCATCTCAATCATAGTAATACTAGGCATCGTCAGCATAGTAATATTAGGCATCTTCATCATAGTAATATTAGGCATCGTCAGCATAGTAATACTAGGCATCTTCATCATAGTAATATTAGGCATCGTCATCATAGTAATATTAGGCATCGTCAGCATAGTAATACTAGGCATTTTCATCATAGTAATATTAGGCATCGTCAGCATAGTAATACTAGGCATCTTCATCATAGTAATACTAGGCATCGTCAGCATAGTAATACTAGGCATCGTCAGCATAGTAATACTAGGCATCTTCATCATAGTAATACTAGGCATCGTCAGCATAGTAGTACTAGGCATCGTCAGCATAGTAGTACTAGGCATCTCAATCATAGTAATACTAGGCATCGTCAGCATAGTAATATTAGGCATCTTCATCATAGTAATATTAGGCATCTTCATCATAGTAATATTAGGCATCTTCATTATAGTAATACTAGGTATCGTCATCATATAAATACTAGGCATCTTCAGTATCACTCCCATCCCACAGTCCAGAGCGCAGGCAGATATGCATATCACCTCTTTAATTTGAAAATCTTTTGAAACTTTTATAGCAAGGAGATCCCAATATTACTATTGCTATGCCATATGAGAAGTGGTTTTGCCCAAAATAATTTCTTGTTTTTGAAACAGGACTAATTTATGCTCTTTTAGATCTGCCCAATGGCATCTCAAAATATGAGCGAGAAAAACATTATTAGTAGAATTGTTTGTGGAACTACCACCAAAAGGTATGATTGAGAATTTGCCCTTCCAGGAAGAGGTGCCGGGAATTCTTACCTTCAAAATACAAGGTGAGCAGATCACCCAACCAGCAGTGTCTCATGACCACCTGGCTACATGCAAAGTGCCATATTGAAATGTGCTCCTACATTTAGGATGTGGCTAACACTTGCCCTGATGGCACTGCATTCAGGGGCATAGGTTACATAATCAAAACGGTGGTTTATAGCCAATAAGAAGGCATTCCTGCTGACTGGAGTGGTTTAGTTTAGAGCAATCTTTAAAAACCGAGTGTCACAGGAGATTATATGTATATTGCAAAACTTGCTTTTCACAGTCTTTAAATTCCACAGGAATACTTCATGAAACTAAATATGGTAAATACCTTAAAATTCATTTCTTTTGCATCATAGGGTTTGAAAAGAACAAAACTAAAACTAACAAAACTAAGTGTTTACAGGAAGACTTTCTGAAACTTAGGCGATAGCCAACCCAACCAATCTGTTTTAACCATGGAATACGGGTGCCTCAGTCATCCAACATCTCAGTAACTAGAGGCAGCCATCAATCCCGCTCCTTGTAGTCAACCCACCCACAACTCTAATTCTTGGCTGCTGACTTCCATGGTATCTGTCAACCTTCCTTCCGCACAGTTCTTTGCTCATTTATTGACATTCATTTTTTCAATGGGTTGCCCTTTTCTCGAAAAATCTCATTCAATTTTGTTCTTTTTCTTTTTGAGCCCCACACCAACCTCTGCACCCCTCCATTATTCATTTAACACTATTCACTACCCCTTATATACCCTTCCCCACACCCCATTATGTTTTCCGATGAGTTTTTTCAAGGCAACATGCGGAAAAAAACATTGAAAAAATGACTGTCGACAAATGAACGTCGTACCTCCCGTACACCTCCTACCGCTTCTGCCATTGGCCTCCGACACAGCACTGGCAAAGAAGCAGCGACCATAATGACAAGATCTACCTTCTTTTCCCCTGGGCTCTACCTGCGCCTTTACATGCAGGAAAGGATAGAAATGTGGCAGCTTCAATTACACTGCTCACAGTGTGCAGATAAATGAACACACTGATAAAGGGACAGGAAACATCTCACAGTTAACAGCAGACAGTATAGGAGGGAAATTACCACAAACGTGATTTCCACCTAGGACACTCTATGTGCAATCCAGTTACCTACAATAGATAGAATAACATTATCTCTTCTATTTCCGAGTCTTCCCTTAAAGAAAATGGAGGCAGAGAACTAGAATACAGATACATATTGCTAGGCAGTTTCTTCTTTGACTGCAGGATGCAATATTTGCCTTCTACAATGTGCAAGTGCAAAGTGTATTTGCAAATCTATATTAAGAGCTCTTTCGCATATGGAACACTGCTATAAAGAAGGCACTGGGAGCATCTTCAGAGAGCCCTTGCGGCAAGACATATTCAAAGTCCAGTAATGATTTTCCCATCTCAGATTCAAGCAGGATGCTTTATTGAGGATCTTTTGAAAGGGCGTTTAACACTGTCTTCTGAGGATTTGGAAAGGTTATGCCCACTTGTGCTTACATTAGTACATCCCATAGGTGTCAGAGGCTTGAGGGGAGAGACGTGCCCACAAAGCAGAGGGGACAAAAGTGCACAAGAGACAGGAGTGTAAGGAATGTTGCAGACAAGAAAGAATAGTCAATAACTACAGAAAGGCAACAAAGGCGGTTATCGGAAAGGGACAGGGAGCATGAGTAAGACAAGCACATTCTCAATTGTGGTGTTCACAGAATGGGGAAGAGTTTTGCACTGTGTCAGGGGAACTGTAGTCTTCTGAGTTGGTAACTATTACAGGACCCCACTCTGAATGCTCATGGAAAGGAGCAGCAGCAATGAGTGTCTGTGTCTGGACCCTAAGGCACAAACAAGGAAACAGTACTCACAAGACTGAATCCTGTATGGGTCCAGCCAGAACTGAACAGTGACTGACTGCCTCCTGAAACAGGAACCACCACACTGTTAACTATATGGTATAAGGTCAAATACTGAAACCCAACAAAGGAAAGGAGCAGAGATTGCCGGCTGGGAAACCCTGCAGCAAAACTGTGAACAAAGGAATAACACAAGCACACGTAAGGACAAGAAGAGTACAGAATCCAGGGAAAGAATAGGAATTCAAAGTGAGCAAGGTTCAGGACAGAGAACAGGGAAAAATAAGAAAAGCGAGAAGACAAGAAACTAATTGCAATGGTGCAGGAGACCGGAACCGCAGACTAGAAACTTAGGACCAGAAACATGGAACAGTGGACTGAACTACAGACCAGGAACAAGAACACTCAGGACGAAACTCTGGACTAGGATACCAAGGACTGAAAGGCAGACTGGTAACAAGGAATTCAAGGAACTCTAACTCTGGACTGGAATAACAAGGGCAGGCCCTCAGACAGTTAACAAGGAAACTCTGGGATCTAGGAAGCAGGCCTAGCTCACAATGTAGTGCTTTTACCGGGTCAGCAGTAGGGACTCCCAAGATAGACCCTAACAATCTATCTTCCCATCAATTCTGTCCAGCCAGGTCACCATGCTCTGTGGTAGAAGTTTGAGGCCATATAAAACACATCGGACTATACAAGACATATAGAGTTCAATGTATACCACCGTATTGTGGCCTCCCTTTGTGGTAATGTGTTTTTTAATAGCACCACATCCTTTCATCACTTTCTCGCAAACATAATTTCCTACCCTGAAGGAATTAAATGTGGATGTTATAGGTATGCCAAGATAGATGTAACTATTGACAACTTCAAGATTCTCTTTCTCTAGTTTCCATCTATATTTATTGCTCTGATGATGCTTACTAAAGACGATGACCTTGGTTTTGGTGGTATTTATCTTCATGTTGTTATCGGTAGCATAGTTGGAAGTGTTTCAATGGAATGTTGAAGACCTATAGGGGTCCATTAGGATAGTAATAGTTGCATATGCCAACCATGGTACCAGTTTTTTACCTGCACATTGGGGGGGGGGGGGGGTTTATATAATTTTAATTGTAAGTGTTCTTTTATAATGTGCTAAATACCAGAGACCAGTTTCTAAGCACGAGACCAGGACTCAAAACTGTGTTGCTATGCGCTGTCTTGATTCCAAGACAAACACTTTGCTGTTGAGCTATCCTCCCGCCCAAATACCGCCCAAAGTTACATGCTTTTACTTAGAGACTTGTCAAGGTCAGCTGTGTAAAAGTTAAATAGTAAGGGTGATAGGACACAACCGTGTTTTAGTCCTAAATTCACTTCAATCAGAATAAAAAGAGAACCTTCAGAGTCCAATCTGAACGAGACAGTGTTGTCAGTGTATAACAGTTTTATTAAATAAATCTGGTCGAAATTTATTCTCAGAGGATGGGCCCGGAGACCCTATCAAATTCACAAGAATAATCTATGAAACATAGATAGAGTCTCCTACCAGGGTGGTGCATGGTTTCTGCCATAATGCAATTCAATGTCCAGATGTCATGGGTGGTGTTGCAGCCACGTCTAAATCCTGTTTGGAAAGAGGGTAGAACGTCGAGCATCTTAACACTAGCATGTCAATTTTCTAGAATCAAATTTGCAAAACTCCTGCAACCAGAATCTATCATTACTAGAACACCCGAGACCCCTTTAGTTTATGAATGCCAAGTTCCTCAAATCCCTCTATTTCTAGATCCCTCTGGTAGTGATAATTATCCATACAATTTCCTTCTGCACTGGATAATTAGAGGCAGGTTATATATTTTAGCCAGATTGCCTCGGAGAGTGGATTCAATATCAGCGGGATTTCCCCAGATAGGAAAGTCCTATATTCGTGCCAGAATGTTTGGCTGTCATGTGTCTTTAATAATTTAAGGAGGAATATCCAGTTAGCAATTCTTATGGATGTTTGCTTTATGGTGTCGCAACCAGTTTTTATATTTTGTCCTTAGGTTGGTTAACTGTCAGGATTTTTCTAAAGGATTAATATAGATAATTGTATGAATGGTCTTTGTACTTCTACGGAATCCCCTTTTCTTTATGGCTATTTGCCTGTCATATACACCAAGGCCCAGTTCCCCTCGTCGTGTTCCATTCTTACTAACTCCACTCCGAGCAATAGGGTCTTTGATCAGTTTAATCCCATTATAGGACGGATGGATTTCTTTAGTTCATAATGGAATTGATCAATGATTTTAGAGTTCCAAAACAATCTGTTAACATTGCCATTGGTCATGATCTTAGCGACCAATTTTCGTGTGACTCTTGCTAGTTCATAATTTAGCGTCCACGACAGCAGGGCATGATCGCTCAGCCCATTGTTATTTGTTCCTATAATGGATGAAATGTTTCTTATTTGAGGATTGGCAAAAACATAATCCAAGTGGAATCGAGCACTGCCATTGGTCCATGTGTAAAGCTCAACACACCCCTTCTCTTTAGCCATTTCCATGTACATCAAGTCAAACTCAGCCAGAAATTCCACCCATTCTCTTGCCAAAATAATCTTGGAGAATATTCTGATTGGAAGCCATCAGACAGGACCAATATCAAATAGATTTCAGATTAGATGAGGCTTTATTTCTGTAAACTAACCATTATTACTTTATCTTGCGAAAGATCGCCATTCCTTCTAATACCTTTCCTTTATTCTGTTACCGGAATCCTGGAAGCAGTGTGCAGATGGATGGAAATGGAAATAGGCTGTGTTTTGCTTGTGAGGAACCAACTCTACCTCTACAGATGGAATTTAGGTGATGGAGCGCATTAGAACAACTAAAGGGAGGTGTGTGCTGCCCACCAGCAATGTACATATAGAAACACGGTTGAGATTTGTGCATGGTGGGAGATCCAAGGAGCAGACATGTTTCGAACAAAGTGGAGTAATTGTCGCTAAGAACACCCAATGCCATTAAAGCTAGCAATGGCCTGATTTTTCTAGCAGAGCAGGTTTGTATGGATCCAAATGACAACCAGATGCTTTGACACTTTTTGAAGAAACGCATGGTCATGGTCCACATGTAAGGCAGAAATTGTGAAATAATATTGCACCAACAGAAGGCACGAATTATCGTGCATCTAAACTATTAAGAACACTGTTGCATGAACTTGGACCCTGTGTTGCACTTTTTTATAATCATTGTAAACTGGCTGATTCATCAGTGTTTGTGACAAAAACATACTGTTCAGATGAAGTACAAGAATGAGGAGGGGCTTTCAAGCCCTATACCCAATTACTTCCTACAACTGGGTCAAGCGGGGTCTCAGTCATAAAGGAAAATCAGGTAGAAAGTGAATTGTAATTTTCCCCATCAGGTAGAAAGTGAATTGTAGTCTTCCCCTACCTCGGCTTTGCTAAAAGTACCCGCTGAGAGGTAAATACTCTTCAAAGATGTGAGTTATCGTGGAAGGCTTCAAATACGGTAGTACAGTAAGTACCAAATAAAATAAATGTCCAAACAAGGTTCGATAAACAAATATGAACTTGACTTAAAAGCCGATAACACAAAAAAACGGACAAATACCCATAAAATGCAGTCTAGCAATATATAGATTGTAGACTTTGGGTATTAGATGCAGCAGGGATAACAGTACAGACAAGAATGGCTTTGTGCAGACAAGAATGACTAAAACAGTGAAATGTATTAATTTTAAAATGTCTTTTGTGTAGGAAGGGAAGATGTCTATTAGTATATGTATTTATTTGAAAAACAGGGATGTCAAATTTGAACAAAAATGACTTATAAAAACACATTTACAGATGGTGGAGGCATTTCCACAAAGGGTAGGTCTACATTAGCACAAAGGTGATAACAAGTAGTGAGCCAGTCTGTGAGGGTGTAAAAAAGGGAGACATATACCAGGGACAAAACAAAACAAAAACAAAACAATCCATACAAGGAAGCAGGCTCCACACACTCAACATCAGGGACACAGCATTAAAGTGGATTTCCTCCGTCCTCGCTAACCGATCCCAAATCACCCTTGTTCCTCCCTTCTCCTCGACCCCCCCTGCCTTCAATGGACTACCACAGGGCACCTCCCTATCCACCCTTCTCTTCAATCTCTACCTGGGACCCTTTCCCGCTCTTATTCGCTCACACAACCTAACGTGCTGCAGCTATGCAGATGACACCCAGATCATCTTCAAGATCTCTAAGACCCTTCCAACCCCCATCCCGTCCTCGCCTCATACCTCACAGAAATCGACCACTGGATGATGGCAAACCACCTCCTCCTCAACCCCCGGTAAAATCCAAAATCATGATCTGCAGGAAGACTGCCCTCTTCCCCTAAACCACCCCCATGGCGCTCCTTCCTAAGCCCTCTTCCCACTACATCCAACTAAGCTTAGAACCTGGAATGTACCATGGATTCAGATCTGACACTTTCACACCACATCAACACTGTGTCTAAATCATGCTATCTATACCTTTGTATTCTCCAATGCATCTTCCCTTGCCTCGCCTACCCTCAGAGTCACTACACTCATGACTATCGCCCTCTCTTGCCTGGACTATGCTAAATCCCTATACCTGGGTGCCCCAGCTTCTCAACTCCAAAGGGTCTAAAACACTGCAGCTAGGCTCCTCCTAGCCCTCTGCCCCAGAGTGCACAACACATCCATCCTTCATATCATCCACTGGCTCCTTGTTGGGCGACAACCCACTTTCAAAGCTATGTGCATCACCCACCGTGCTCTGCACAAGACAGGCATAGAATTACTACAACACAATATAAGCCAATACCTACCCAACAGAAACCTGAAATCAGGCAATGCATTCCTCTTCGTCATTCCCCCCTTCAGATCGACCAGAATAGGGGAGTCTTCCTTTTCTATCCAGGCTCCTTGCGATTCCCCCCAGCATCCGCCGTTTAGAGAATCATTTGCCTTTCGGAAGGCCCGCAAGACCTGGCTCTTCCCCCCAGTGTCCTGACAAACCCATTCCACCTCCTGTGCTAATTTAAACCCCTGTCAGATAGGCTGGGGCAGCATTGAGACCCTCATATTTGGTACTGAGCAACGCAGGGGAAGGATATCACAGAACGCAGGACAGGAACAAATTAAACAAGAAACGTTCCAGAATACTCAGGTACCTATCACACTCAATGCCAATGGAAGATAGCCGTAGGCACGGTCACCCACACCCACTCACCAGCAATTACACGCTACTTGAAGAGACATCACACAACATCAGTGTCACGGTAGAAGTTAGGCTCCGTAGGGAGACTAGCAGTGACGGAGGGAACAAGCATGACACCAGTGCAGCCTGGGGCAAACCAGATTGGTGCTTGGAGATTCTATGAATATTGATGCCACTGCCTGGGGAAACGCTGCACCCAATAGAGTTTCAGATTGCAGACTGGCAGTCAGGCGGCAGAGGAATCATCAGGGGGTTGGCGGCTGCCCTGTAGCTCCCGGCTCGGTATCCTGTGCCATCCGAACTCCAGGGCTGTGCTGCGCCTCTATATAGGAGGCCGCAATTGAGTTGCCTGAGATAGAAAACATAGCTGCAGACACAGCAATACTTTTCCAATAGCAATCAGAATGTGGACACGCTGAATACTTTGGTGAAGCGTCACAGGTTGTTATTGATCTTCGAGCTGTCCGCCTGGGGACTACAAGACAGGATTGTACAAGTATGCTGCTGAGAGACTGGATAAAGGGGAAATGGCGGCAGTGATGTAGAGGTGCTGATGATCCACTATGTGGTAGTCAGTGAAGCTAATTGGAAATAAGAGCAGCAGTCCTCCCAGCAGTAGAGGCAGCTGCCAAGCCACAGCAGAAAGGGGCCGCGCTTGGTGTGCGGGCCAGTGGTGAGGCATGGATGGCATCTGGTGCGGCACCCCTGAACAGATGAGGCTAGCTGCTTGGAGTGTCGCGTGCATCACCTGTGCAACCCTCCATTATGCGAGGCAACGACAAGGCACTCACGGCCCACTGGACCACCAGGCCTTGGAGACAGCTTCAGTCTTCAGACATGCAGAGGCACAAGAAGCAGCTCCTGCATCAAGGGGGGAGCCAGGGGCAGCCAAGCCTGACCCACCATGGTAATAAGCCCAGTGCTACTGCCCGCAAGCAAAGCTTAGGGGACTAGGATGGTAAGTGTTGGATGAACGTTGAGGTTAGTTGTCATAGGGTCGCAGAGTGTGTCTGCAAAGTTGTTGCTGTATCCAGGGGGTCTGTAAATGAGTAGGAAGCTGTGTGAGGTGGTGGAAAAGAGTTGGAGTTTTACCAGGAGCAATTCGTATTCTGTGGTGTTGGCTGTGCTGTCCTTAACTAGCAGTGGAAATTGGTGTTTGTGTGGTATTGCAAGTCCTCCACCCCTTCTTGATCTGTTCCGAACAGTAAGGTTGTAGCCGGGTGGAAAGGCCTTGTTCACATGGGCTCGTAATTGTCAGCAAACCAGGTCTCTGTGATGAAAAGCCCATCTGTGTTTTCAGGGCATGGGGGGTGGTGGTGGACCTGGTGGGGTGGGCGAAGAGGGGAATAGGACTAGAAGTTGGCTGGGTGCCAGCAGGGAGACTAGGGCCCTATAGTGAGGTGGCAGGGTTTGTGATATGGGTTGGAAAATGGGTGATGCTAAGTGGGGCTTGAGGTCGCCTAGGTCTAGTCCTTTCCTTGATTTTTGGGTGGCCCATGGGGAGTGGTTTAGAATGGGGGGCTGTGGAAGATGGGGTTTTGGCCAAGGCTGCTCTTGCTGCGCTAAGAGAAGGGAAGCGTGAGTTGGGGTGAGTTGGGCTGGGGGTGCTTTGTTGTTTGGTAGATGTGCGAGCACAGGATGCAGGTGGGTAGCTGGCAGGGTGTGCGGGGTGGGTAGGTTGGTTTACCTGGGTCGCTGGGTGGTGCAGTATGCTCCGGGGGTCAATGTTTTCAACTACCACTCTGCATTGTGCTGCTCCCGATTGAGTGGGAAGGGGAGGTTGAAAAAGTGAGGAGGAGGACATATACCTTGGAATTTCTGAGGGTAGGGACACTGCCAGGCGAGGTGGAGGGTTGGGATGTTGGATTGTGCTTTGGGGACCGTTGGATTAGAGTATGGAGGGTCTTGTCAGGCCTACTGTGCCGTGTGAGGCATGGTGTTTATCCTGTGGATAGGATGCATCCTAAATTCGGAGGTCACACGCTTATGGATGGTGCTGTTAAGTCCAGTGTGTGAGTAGGGGTGGTAGTTAGGTTTGGTAAGTTTAGAGACTAACACCTAGATTTGGGATGTCTGGATAGAGGGGGGGCATAGCCAATTGGGATGCAACAGTAGGTGTAGAATCACCTAGCCTTGGGACCCCTGCTCAGAGGGAGAAACACCTATATGGGGCACAACAGTAGGAGGTAAATGCAGTAACACCTACCTTTGGTACACCTGGATAGAGGGTAAAATGCCTAGATGGGGGTACAACAGTAGACATTACATGCAGTAGCACCTATATTTGGGACACCTGGATAGAGGGAGAAACACCTAAGTGGTGATACAGCAGTGGACAGTGAGTCTTAGTACCACCTAGATTTGGTACACCTGGATAGAGGGAGAAATGCCGAAATGATACAACAGTAAACAGTTAATGCAGTAACACCTACATTTGGGACACCTGGATAGAGGGAGAAACGTCTAAGTGGTGGTATAACAGTGGACAGTAAACGCAATACCACCTAGATTTGGTACCCCTCGATAGACAGAGAAATGCCTGGAAGGGGGGTAAAAACAGTGCATGCAATAAGCACAAGGTTTGGGGTACCGGGATAGAGGGGGGAGTGCATTGCTGGGGATGCAACAGTGGGCCGTAGACCGTTGGTCTTAATGCAGATTATGGTCCACTAACACGCTTTGCCTAAATGCGCGATATTGCTACCTGACCCACTCTGCTTGACTGTGATATATGGTTGAATAACACAGTCTAACTGAATGCGAGATATGGCTGAATAACACAATCTACCTAAATGTGAGATATGGCTGACTAACACAATCTACCTAAATGCAAGATATGGCTGACTAACACAGTCTAGCTAAATGCGAGATATGGTTACCATACAGCTGTGGCATGCATGTATCAGACTACAAGTTAAAAGATAATAGATTAATAATATCTATTTATCTAAGATTGGTCAGACAGTTGAATGGGGTACAGGGATGGCTGTGGCCCTGACAGAAACCACACTTAGCTTGTGAGTCGCTGCCGGTTCGCGGCTGCAGGCTTCACAATATAACACGGCTCAACACGATTTGGAGCTGCTTCTTTAGGAGTGGGCCTTTTGTGTTGGGGCCCTTAGCCAGAGGCGCAGTCTGGACAGAGGCAACCCTGTGAGCACTCGAGATGAAGGGAGTTTCGGTCACGTGGTTCATGTGCCTATCCAACTGGGATAGGGGAAGGAGACACTTACCCAGCCATGATCTCAGGGTCACTGGAGCACGGAATGTCTTGGATTTGCACTTTTAAAGGCTCAAATAATGAAAACAAAGTTCCGGTCACATGGTTGACGTGCCTATCCTATCACGAAAGGGGTAGGAGAAGACTAGGCCAAGAAGGCTGGATGGGATAATCAATATGCACTTGAATTTCAAAGAAAATGCAGCTGATCAAGAAATACACACAGAGCACACGAACACTTACTCAGCCAGGAGCGTAGGGTCACTAGAGCGTGCAATGGCTTGGTCACTGTTAAATCATGAATTATGAAAACAAAGTTCTGGTCACGTGGTTCGCGTCTAAAAGATGAGTAATACGTGACAAATAAAATCAATTGGAATGGCCCCAGGGAAAGAACACAAAACATGGAAAAAGAGAGAGAGAGTAGACGGGCTGATTTAGAGAATCTTGATGGGATGTGTTTCTCCGGGCTCCTCCCACACCACAATAGACTAAGGCAGCATGCAAGAGTGCCTTTAATGTGCTGGGGTTTGTTGCATCTACTGACGTCATTGCATGGGGATCCAAGTACTATTGCATGACACTACGAGACTGGCATCAGCTACATCCCCAGGATGGGTGGGGCGACCGGCCAGTTCAGTCCCCTCCTCCACACCATGCCTCCCACCCATACCCCGGTTTGGAGTATATTTCTCAATTTCTTTTGCATTATCCTTGAAAATCAGGACGCTTATTCCTTGCTATTGAAGCACCCAGAGGAAGCTGTGTGTAGTCTTAATGATGGAACCAGGGCTGTGATCCTTGGTCTGCGCCAGGTGAGACTGGTATGATAACCTATGTGGGCTTTAGCAAGAGGGGGCAATGATTGTCTGGAAAGGATGGTGGATGAAGGGACGTCACTGTAATATTATCAAACAACCTTACTGGTATTGAATTTTTATGAGAAATGGTTCTGAAAACACAAGCCATTAGCCTATGAAAAAGCGAAAAGATTAGCCTCACAAGAGAGAAAACAAACATTGGCAATGCCAACAGTTTGGGCTTTTGCGTAGGAATGGCAAAGGCCCTTGCCAGGCACAGCCGTTGTGATATTCCCCACCCAATTATGGTAGAAAGTGCTATCACTGGGTACCCACTTTTCCAGCCCTGGGCTTTCATTTTCATAAACGATTGGCGATAGTTGCTCAAGTGCCTTTGGTTTAAAATGAAGTTAACTCAGACTACAACTCCCAGAATGCAATTGTGTGTCACTCTAGCAGGGACATTTATTCTATGCTGCTTTTAAGTGCCTGGCCCTGCAGCTCCTTCTCCAAAGTAAGAATTTCGAAGAATTATTTGGTGACGCGGAGGCCCTGGCTGCCGTTCAGCAGGTTTTGATGTGGTTCCCTGCAGGAATTAGCAGCCCATCAATAAAATGTTTCAGTCAGAAAACCAGGGTTTAATGTAGAAGTTATAAAGTTTTTGATGGAGGCTGTCAGGGCAGAGTTACAAGTGTAACCCGAGAGTGTGGATGGGTGATGGCACCCGCGATGGAGGGCCGTGCCGGGGGAGATAACGCCTCAACAGCTCCAGCAAACAATAACTAGTGGGTGGGAATTCATTTCAGTGTGAAAATAATGTGGCTGTGTTCTGTAAAGTGATGCAGAAACGATTTCAGGAGCAATAGAAATGAGAAAATGGTTGCCTTGGGGAAACAAACAGGGTAGAGTGCAAAAAGGTATGTAGTTTAAGGTGAGATGGGTGGGAATGGGAGGCAAATCATATTGATTTGACTTAGAGATGGGAATTAAATGGGTGGGATGCGTAGCCAAAAAACACACAACTATTATCATATGTCATCTGCACTGAAAAGCATTAGAGACCCTCATTCAAAGCCCCTATTTGAAGCTCTTATGTTAACGCTCTTATTTTAATGACAATAGTTTTGGCCTAAAGGTAGCACTTTCAATGCCACCTAATAACCCAAACTAAAAATGTGTTGACAAATAACGGCAGATATGATTTGGTGATTTTTTTTTTTAGTGGCCTATATGACCAGGCAGACACCCCCGTTGTCCCCTGCCCCACTGGGAATCATAAATGTTCTGCCATCCAATTGCATCGCCCCAGTCCTTGCAACAACTTGCATGCTTTCCTGCTCCCTGCTAGCGCCACCCCACAGCTCATTGCCATAGAAATAGTAAAGGGACCTCCATGTGACATCCCTTTACTAGTTTGCAGACAGCCATTTTAGTTCACCGTTTTCTTTTAAAGGAATCAAGATTCGTGCTTGGTGCCGAGTCGATGCCTGCAGGATCTAAAACTTCAGCAAGTTTGCCCACGTCCATCCTCTAGCTGAGCCCATGCGTTTTGCCTAGACACCCCACTGTTCCAGAATGACTTCCAGATTTGGCACTGAACCCTCAAGAATGTGCCTGCTGGCCTGCTGTTGAAGATGTTTTCGCAACCCTCTGTGCCCCTTTGCTCCTCAGTCCCATGACACCCTCCCTGCTCAAAGTGCCCGTAGTGGTTCTATGCTACAGGCAGTGCCGTGCAAAACAGTTTAGAGTAAGTACTTGAAGGTTGTGGGCCTGATAGGTGGAAAGCATGACGTGGAGGTAATTGTTCCCAATTGTGTTGAACATGAAAGCGGAAGGACAGTACCAGTCGTTCATTACTGACCTAGGGGAGAGGGATTAGTTAAAACATAAGGGCACTGCTGCAGAAGGCAATACACTGGGAACTGGGCGATAAAGGTAGCAATGATCAGAAAGAAGATATGATGTACACCAAAGAGTGATCGTTGGAAAAGCTGTGAATTAATAATAACCACTAGCAGTTACTCTCAGATAGCCATGCACACTATGATGCTTCAGGCTGTTGTGCAATTGCAGAATGGAAAACCATATGCAAAGGAGGCTTGGTCGCACTCCGAAAGGTGGGATGCACCCCAAACTGGTAGGACACATCCCTTCTGCTGGAGGCTGCAAGCAATCCCAGATGTGTTTTACTCAGTGTGGGCGCCTCGTAACCAGAAGATTTGCTTTACAGCTGGGGTGAGGTGTTCTCAGCTACCAAGTCCGTGGACCAGTCAGGCTGAGTGATTGGGGCAGATGGATTTTCTGTAGCTGTTTTTGGGAGGCAGGCAGAGAAGCTGGTGCAGTCTTATATACGGGTGAGTAATTGTAATTGTAATTGTATGGGTTATTTATAACACGCTTAATACCCAGAGGTTTCTAATCGCAGACCCAGAGATCGAACCTGTGTTGCTCAGCGTTGTCGCTAAGCTATCCTCTGGAGTAACAAGGGTCTGTCACATACAGCTTGAGTTTGTGATTGAAGAAAGGCAGCATTTCCCAAGAAGATCAAGTTGGAAGTGGCGGCTCTAAGTAACTGCAGTCACATGGGGAACGAAGGACAGGCCCCTTCAAATGTGTTATTTGGAGGCTCTCCTGCTTGCATGACTGCCTTCCACAAGGGGTCTTCAGGAACTGTAGTGTATTGGCACCGGTTGGGCCGAGAATTAGGATGTTTGACTTTTATTGTGTTTAAGCACTGTGTTTCAACTTTACGTTATGCTAACATGATTCTATAATGCACCAAATCACCACCGTAGTAGTTCCAGGTTGCCTAGGCCCGTCCGTGGATTTGTGTACTGTGCCCTGCCATGGGTACACTGACCTTAGAAATGACAAATGGGGTGCTAAGTTGCTGGGAAAGTGAAATAAATGCTACAAACACAAGGGGAGAAGGGATTGAGCAATGGAAGAATGTTTTGTGGTAGCTTGGGTGCTTGTCAGTCCTGTTAGATGGACCCTACTTCTGCAAAAGGGAGGAGGCAGATATGTCCTAAAGGGGTATGATTAATGGCTGTGTTTCCAGGACAGATTTGGAGAAATATGAGTTAGCCCATGGCATAACAGAGCTTGAGAGTATGCTCAGGCCAGCCTGGAAGTTTGGTGGCTTATTTTCCTGGGCATCCCTATACGTGGTACCCCAGACCAAACTCTGGAAATTTACTAATGTGGCTGCCAAGCCTCAGCTAAGTGTGTTGTATTAAAAAATAGACTGGGTATAAAATGTACTGTTGTTGGTGACAAAAGGTAAGACCATGGAAAAAATGTAACTAACCCAAAATATCGAAAAACACCAAATGTTTTGTATACATGTGTATGGGGTGGGGTTGGGTGGGGTTATAAACCTAGAGAAATGGGGTGCTTGTGGCGGGCGGACCTTGCACATTTTAAAAAGAATAGTATTTTCGATTAGTAACATTTTTTTTTCGTTATTACACTTTTTGTTAAAATCACAGGTATCCGTCAAACTAGTCCAGTAAAATTGAAAAAGCCTGGCACTTTGATGTGAAAAGGGTTATTATTAAGAGTTTGCTCCATGTCATGTTATGCCTGTATTTGCCTTACTTGGGAGTAGGCTATCAAAGTATAGTAATACATAGCCATCAACAGTGAGAACACAGACCCTGAGATCCCCATGCAGACTTTGTTTATGCAGCTTAATGGATAATAATATCGTTCGCTGTAAATCAAAAGGATCCCACTAGTCATCTCGTAGTCAGTTACCTTAATCAGCCCTTAGGTGTGCAGGACTCTGCCTTTATCAGATGATAGACCGCCTCTGTGACTTGCAATATTCTCAAATCTATAGCTTAGGGTAAGTTGTCCCATATACATGTCTGCCCACATCATCTACCTCACTTTCTCTGACTTATTAGAATAAAGGCTGAGTTCACCCAGCCTGAAGTTCCATCTGTAATAAAACCTTACTCACAGATCCCTGCAGTGGCTACGTGACCCACTGAACGGGTTTAGGATCATCTGCATATTTAAAGAAATATAAGCATCAAATTGGTCTGATGGAGATGAGGTTACCTTTGCACAGCACCTTTTGCCTCAACATTATGCCTTAAATGTCTTCGATAAAATTAGGTATTATTTCCTCAACTGGATTCACCCAACTCAGAAGCAGAAAAGACACGGTTGGACCATGAAGGACTTGTACCTTCAACTTACAATTTGTTAGCTAGCTGCACCTTGACCACTCTGGCAGGTACTAAACCCACTGAGCTATCGTGCCAATTTGTAGCGGTTGGCTGCCCATCAACCCAAGGCCAAATGTATCCCTGGTAAATTAAAGTATGCATATGGTACCGCTAATCTCTATGGCCACACAGGAAGAGGTGAGGGAACCTGCGGGCAGCGTTGGGGGTCATAAGAGTCTATAGCGTATTTTTCAGTTTTCAAAGTTTGAGGCATGTGAATTTGCTTTCAGCCCAGTAGAGAGTACAAGCCTTTTTTGATGTTTTGTGAGTAGAGGGCCTCGCTTTGCGCCACTTTTTCGTCTTGAATCCTTCAACCTCCTACTTGGAGAACTTCTGAACAGGCGGAAGCCTTCGAATGTGTCAGCAGCAGTGATGTCATTTGGGGGTTGCCAGTCGTCGTACCTGCCTCCATGAGGCCTCCCTTGCTACCCCTAAAAAAGCTCCTGGACTGTGGCCAGTGCCATAAGGCTCTTTGTTTCTGAAGAGCTGTTATTTTTGTAGATGCCTCTTAAAACAGGGGGTTCCACAAGTGTAACACTTTGAGCAGTGACCCTGAATAAGAAAGAATAGGAGTAACACATGATGTGTCTTTGTAGAATTCTATACAATAATTGCTAGACTCATCAAAGAGGTGAAAGGTTGTGGTCTATTGCTTACATGATGTCACCGGGGTGGGGTCAAATGACATCACTGTGTGTGATGGCATCAGAGGTTAAGGGTCATGTGATGTCACTTCCGCTACCCCAAGCATTTTGGTAAAATGACGTCCCTGGTCAGCAGTCTAGGATTTTTAGCACAGAGCAATTAGCACTATGACAGTTTTGATGTAATGCTGTACTACATGTACCAGAATGCATTGCCATATCGAGCAATAAGGCTAGCACTGCACGAACAGCACAAAGCTAACATGGGCCATTTGGTTGGTAAGTACTGGCATGTGCCTTAATATTTCCCACCCTTTGCAGCCTGTCACAGGCAGAGCGTGTCTGGAAATTCTCTCAATTTCCCCTTAGGACAGTTTGCCTTTGATCCTCCACTGAACATTCTCCAGAGAGTTTCGCAGCAGAAACTGTTATCAAAATCCCTGGAAACCATTCCAGGAGCAGCAGGTAGGCCATCCTGCCACAATAAAGAATGACCCTGCCTGTGCTCCCTGGTAACCCGGCCCAGTGGTGCATAGGGCCCGCTCTGTTCCTTTGCGAGACAGAGCGTATATAGGCCTGGGAGGTCCAAACAGTGCTTGCTTCTTTGGCCTCATTCAACACCTTAAATGGCGGCCGTGTGCGCGTGGAGAAAGCGCGGCAGTTTACACAGATGCTGCCCTCCCGGGATGTGTTAGCAGGTGCCCCCTATTCAGAGACAGACCACCCTGTCACTACAAAGACCCCCGTGCCCCGGCCTGTTTATACTACATGACATTGGTCTTCGAGGTTGCTGCTCAGAGTGACTCTATCTCCACACTACTCACAGCCCCCTTCCCCTCACCTCCTCCAGCACATACACACAGAGGGGATATTTTACTAAAAATCAGACCACGCAAAGTGGATTGGATGAGTGGGGTGGATTGGTCGTGCTGCGAAAGTGAATTTACAAATGCATTGGGCCAAACCAATATCGACTCGTTCCAGCTGTCAGTTTTTTCAGTCCCATGGTGAGAAAGCCGAGCCTCGTTGTTCATAGAATCCTGGGACTTGTAGTCCAAAATAAAAAAGGGAAAATACAAAACTACAAGTCTCACCATTCCAAGAAAAAACGGACTGGAGTTTTATTCTCATTCACGGACCTAGGTGGGAGCCATGGGAGTTCTGCTTGTTGATGTGTCATATATTGGCGCCTGCTAGCATGGTCCTGAATATAAAACTAAGCTTTACTGTCACTCAAATCAATGGTACTCGTTTTATCAACCTAGAAAAGATGAAAGGGTGAGCTGATCCCACCGGTATTAAAGATCATGGCCCACAGTGAAGGATGAATGCAGGCCTCTGCACTGGAGCCCATGATTGGACTATCTGACCAGAGTTCACCTTTCCGCTCCCAGGCACAAGCAAAGTGAGCACCATGTAACTCTGTTGCTGTACATATGTGATGGGTGCAGTCATGCTGTTCCTGGGCGCACCCAACAGAACCATCGTAGGCCAGGAGCACTGCTTTCGCATGCCATCACTGCCTCATAGGACCAATCTCTGCCATATTATTTCTGTGAAAGCCCCACTTGCCAGGGATGATTCATTATTTAATTTGAATTGCACGCTTACCAGAGACCAGTCTCTAAGCGTAGGACCGGTATTCAGACCTGTGTGACAAACACGTTGCCCCTGAGCTGTCCTCCCGGCGGCCTAAATTTCAGGCAGCATTTACTCTATTTGCACGGCGGAGTACACAAACAAAGGCGCACATGCGATTACGCCTGCATTTACACTTTTATTTTGCACTTTGCAGTGCAAACGAGAAAAATTGCCTTGAGTTGACGTGTTTCATACAGTCATCTTGCTTCCAAGACGAGCACGTTGCCCCTGAGCTATCCCAATGTTATCCTTTCCATTTGGGAGACACCAGCCCAGTCCTGTTATTAACTTTGCATCCTGGCACTTGTTGTCCAGGAGTTCCCCATTATAATCAGGGACGTCATTTGGGGGTCACAATGGAGTCGCAGTTGAGACCCTGAGGTTTCCGCTGCTACCGCTGTGGTCTCCCTTGCTACACCCCAAAAAATAAAAATAAAAATATTTTTTTCATGTGAGATCCTGGGCTGTGGCCAGTGCCATGTGGCTCTTTATGCTTGAGGTGGCTGGCTTTCTTGTTCAGGCCTCCTAAAAAAACAGGGGGTTCCACAAGTGTAACACGTTGAGCAGTGAAAGAAAGAAAAAGAATAACAAATAATTTGTCTTTCTGGAATTCTATAGAATAATTGCTAGGCTCATTAAAGGTTTATTTCAGGCACACTTCAGGCAGTGAGTCACTGATTTAGTATGTTCTTAAACACCTCAACTCAGCCTTTCATCCTTCTAAGGTCGATAAACGAGTACCAACACAGGTTGGGTGATAATGTATATTTTTTCTATATAAAGCATTTAAGCGTAAGTGCTATATAATAACATATCATTATCATTTGACCTTGGACGCCTGCTTGCATTCACAGTAATTTGATAATATGGGCCTATACACAGTGATATTAACGATACATATGGTGATCGATTCTTGTATGAAATGTATATCAGATTATAGTGATATCGTAACCATACCTTTTGCAGTGTACTTAGGAACAATGCTATCTGATGGCACTTCCCGTTTTGTCAAGGGGTGAAAGGTTGTGATCCATCGCTTCGCATGATGTCACTTTAGGGTGGGTGTCAAATGCATCACTTCCTGTGATGTCATCAGTGGTCAAAGGTCATATGATGTCACTTCCGCTACCCCTGGCATTTTGGTGAAATGACGACCCTGATTATAATTCAAGGACTAAAAGTTCCACAATGCAAAGGTAAACCCAGCACTATTCTAGTGTCTTCTCGAATGGTATTACAATTGGTGAGGGCCACTATTGCTGTTGCCTGGGTGAATTTTCTGTCCCAGACATACTCTGGACATTGCTAGATTGCACACTGTATAGTTTTCTGTGCTTAATAAATATTTGAGGCACAGGGAAATAAAGATTTTGCCGGAACCGTGAAACATTTGGCCAATTGGGGATGGACAGCCAGATCACCAAGTTCCGGGAATAGCAATTTAGCCACTAAAGCTCATCTGCATTCCACACCCTCTTCCCCCTTCTCCTTTATTTTGTATTGTTTTTATTGTGTGTTGGTTTTCACACTAAAACCTTTCAAACTTAATTTTATACAATGAACAATAAAACTGAACCCGTAGGCCCTTTAAGTGTGGTAACAAATTATTAGATGGATGGGGATGCAGAATTTACTCTGACACCAATAGTAAGACAGACTCAGGAAGTTGACAAAAACATAACTGTTTTTATTGCAATTGTCTAAAACAGGGAGTACAGCGGACATCATGGACGTCGCACAAGCATTGTCAACTGTTCACATGAAAAAACACATATTTCTAACAGAAACTCGTCACTAGTGACGTCATACTATATGGCAAAATAAGAAACCCTACTTGGAGTTGTGATAGGCATAAGGGGAAAATCTAGGTATACTTTCGATGGGGGAAAGGATTATGATTGGATCTCTAACATCAGCTGGACAACTTATGGCCACCCCTAGTGCAAGTCATCTTCACTGTCGTAGAAAACACAACGTTTCATTGGCTTTCAAACTATAGGGCTATGTGCTACATGACCCTCTACAATTGGTTGGCACGCTCGCACCCTTCTGGAATATTCCACTAACTAGCAGCACGCAAGTTGGTACCCAAGGTGCTTGTGAGTTGCCTTGGCCATGCCTTCTCACCTAATTAGCCTACCATCCATCAACACTTCTGCTGTCTGTCATTCGAATTGTCTTTGAACTCGGCCTTGCAAGTTTCACTGTGCCTGAGAATAAAAGGGAGTGTGAGCAAAGCCTTATTTCTACTCTCGATGTCGTTTGCCCAAAGTCTATTTTCATCTGGACCATGTGACAGAAGACCGTGTTTGAGTGCCTTTTCTTCGTATTCAATACTATTAAATGAATAAAACCTGGCACTCATAGTGTTTTTCTATTACACCTCAACAGGAGCTTGCCTCGCTTCTCACGTTCATTGTATCTTCTTGAATAGATAACATGTTCCCTGGCTGCATTTACCCTTGACACTCGGCCAGATAAGCCTTCTCGAATCTTCCTTCATCGTTAGCTGTTTTCATCGACTGCACCACACTTTTAGCACTTTTTAACATCCAAATTCTATATATACATGCCACAGATATAGCAGACCTAATTCTAGAAGAAAGACTAGACTTCCTAGCCATCACAGAGTCCTGGCTCCATGCAGCCGATGTCCCAGCTCTCTCGTTAGCTATCCCCGATGACTATACTATCCTCTGAGCAGACAGAACAGAATCTAGAGGTGGAGGTCTCGCCATAATTGCCAAAACACACCTCAACATTAGACTTGACACCACAGACAATCTCACATCTTGCAAAATGCTCTCAGCTAAGCTGCCTACTGCCAACTCACAAACCATCACCATTCACTTATTCTACAGACCTCCCGGGCCTTGAAGCTCCTTTGAGGAAGACCTCACTACCATCCTTACTAACAAACTGAAGAACACTTCACAGAGCCTCATCCTAGGAGATTTTAACCTAGGCCTTAAAGACCCCAAAGACCCCCAGGCTACCCTCATCGACAATACCTTGTCAGAATTAGGCTTTACCCAAAGAGTCTCCACCCCTACGCACAACAAAGGGAGAACCCTTGACTGGGTCGCAGACCATAACTGTGTGGCCTCCATCATCGCCATCTCCCCCCAACCGTGGTCTGACCATCATCTCCTTACCTTTGCCCTCGAAGCCTCAAGCCCCATCTCCAACAACCCACTAGCTACAGCCATCCCTACTAGAAACAAGAAGAACCTTACAGTGGAAAAACGTATCCCCCTTATTCTTCCGACCCTTAACCAACTCTCAGTAACTTCCAATCCTCACCACCTCGTAGAAGGTTACAACAAAATCATGTGATCAGCGCTAGATGCTATTGCTCCGCAACAACAGAGAAAAAGCAAACTGAAAAAACACCTGAAGACGTGTTTCTCTACCCACTTAAAAGCTCTAAGATCAGAGAAACATAAAAAGGAACAAGCTTCCCACAGACAACAATAAATTGATCCTCAATGAAATAGCGCCCACATACAAAAAAGAAATCATAGTCGCTAAACAAGAATCTTATAACCAGAGAATATCACAAGCCAATTCTAGCACCAAAGAACTGTTTACCATCATCAAAGAGCTGGAAACACTAGCCCCTGTCCCAGATACATGTGTGAAAGATAGACAATGGTGCACCAGTGTCCAAAGCGCCCTCTTCAACAAAGTGGCAGGCCTACAAATCAAAATTAAAAACAAAAAATAATCCCTAACCAACTCCACCAACTCTACCAACACCGCCACCCACCCTATGCTCCACAACCCTACAACCAACCCACTCTCCAGCTTCAGCTTCTCTAAAGTCTCCACGTTAGAAGTGGAAAGAATTATCCTCTGCCTCAAACCTTCTAACTGCCAGGGCGACCCTTGCCCCTCACAAATCATTAAGGACGCAGCAAGAGACCTCTCACCATTCATCACCAAACTCATTAATGCCTCCTTCTCATCAGGCATTGTCCCCAATAATCTTAAAGAGTCCTGGGTTCTCCCTTTACTCAAAAAACCCTCCCTAGACCCATCTATACCTACTAACTACAGACCCATCACAACCATCCCCTTCCTACTCAAAATATTAGACAAAAAAGCTTACCTACAAATACAACAATACCTTGAATTAAACCATCTCCTGGGAATCCGGCAATCAGGTTTCAGACCCCAACACGGGACAGAGACTGCCCTTATCGATCTTAAAGCTCAAATCGATACCCTTATGAGATAACGGGAAAACTGCTCTACTACTTCTTCTTGATCTCTATGCAGCATTTGCTTTAGTAGATCATAAAATTCTCTGCAACCACCTTGACGCGGCAGCCCATTTCTCCCAAGAAGCCATAGGTTGGATTGCATCCTTCCTGAACAACAGGTGTATGCGTGTCTTTTCTACCTCAGCATTCACTGACCCTATCCCCATCACTTGCGGGGTCCCCCAGGGATCATGCGTCTCCCCCACATTCTACAACGTGTTCACAAAGCCCCTGTTTGATGATCTTGACGGTCTGGGTATAACCTACACTAATTACGCCGATGATACCCAGATCCTCATCCCGTTGACGGGAGATTACAATAGGATTTGGCCTTGGTGAACAGGGTGTACCTCATCATCCAGGCATGGATGGCCTCCCACAGTGTATGCCTGAATGATGACAAGACCGAGCTCATTATCCCTGGTTCCACCCCAACCTAAACAAATTGGATCCTAACTACACCAACTTTTCATCATAGATGCCAATTCTATCAAGGTAGCCAAGGAAGTTAAAACCTTAGGAAGTTACCTAGACTCCTCCCTTTCCTTCCACAAACAGGTTAGTTCCATGCCTCCTCCACAGCCCACACATGCAAACTAATAAGAGCAGCCAAACCCTTCCTTTCCACCCAGAGCTGTGCTACCTTAACTTAGCCAGAGCCCTTATACTATCAAAATTAGGCTATTGTAACACCCTTTACGTAGGAGCCAACAAATATGTTACAAACAAAATCCAGACTCTGCAAAACAATGCTCTTAGAACGGTGCTTAGCATTCCCAAGAGAGCACACATTGCCAACATCAGGAGAGCCCATAACTGTCTCACCACCACCGACAAAATCCTGTTCAAAGTAACCTCCTTAACTCATAAATGCCTCAACAATGCAGCCCTCCGCTACTTAGTCGACAGAATAAAAAGATACACCCCCAACCGACCTACCAGAACCGCCAATGCCAACCTGCTCCTAGTTCCCAGGTTCAAACGAACCAAACCAGGTGGCAACAGCTTCCAGGTGAAAGCAGCCCAACAATGGAACTCCCTGCCACTCTCCTTAAGGGCACCGCAAACTTACCCCCACTTTAGATGCAACTATATTAAGTGGATAAGGGACAATGACCAATAACTCACCTGCCTACCCTATGTATACCTGTAAATATGTATATTTGTAAACTGTTTATCACTGTCGTAAATACGATAAAGGACAATGACCAATAACTCACCTGCCTACCCTATGTATACCTGTGAATATGTATATTTGTAAACTGTTTATCACTGTTTTAACTGCTGTACTTATGCACACTCTCTAATTACTGCACAGCACTGTAACCAAGCGGAGAATATCCTTGCTGCTCCTGCGCCCTCATACCTTCGGGTCTGGCGCGCAATATAAATAAATAAACATAAACACATATATATATGTATTGGTAGCACCGTATAGTCAGCCATACGATTACTTAGTCTACTTACGTTACAGCATCTGTACAATTATAAAGCGGTTTGCATTTTGTTCAGTGCTTTTCAGATGTGCAATCCTCATTTCCGCACATGAAATGTTGCTTGACTCTTCATTTCATCATCAGGATCTATAGTGTCTATATACTTTATTCTTCGGCATCTCTTCTTGGTGCGTCATCTCTGCTTCATGTAACGTCACCAGTCTCTTGCCTTTATCACTTCACACTTCTTCAAGAACCTCTTTTAAGAGGCTATAATTTCTTCGTGGATACGTTATGTAGGGCTTTCTTAATGGATATCTTGTTTCGAGGATCCTTCGTGGGATAGATCCCAATACTGGCGCTGTGCATGTCGCAATTTCCGGCTCCCAACATATAGGAAGAATTGGGGCGGGACATCCGGTAGAATCATTTGGCTCCTCCTTTACAAAACCAAACAAGGAAAAACATGCACCAAATCAAACCATATCAAATCAGAAAGACAATGAACTAAGAATAAGAATTTAAGGACACAATTATACATTTCAGTCAACTAGTAATGCAAACATTTGATTTAGAAATTAAATTGTTTTAAAATCAACTACGTATTATCTATTCTATATATATATATATATATATATATATATATATATATATATATATATATATATATATATATATATATATATATATATATTTGTGAAATACGTATATATATATATATTTGTGAAAGTGTGTTTGTATGTTCAGGGTTGACTCCAGCCCTAGAACAGTTGGTGGGCTGAAAAGTTGGCCCACGGTCAGCAAAGCAGTCTGGGGTGTACTGGCAGTAGTGAAATCTGACCAACCCCACCCATTCACCCTGCACAGAGCGGGGTCCGGCCCTGTGTTAGCAGAATAGGCGATTTTGGGAGATTGCCAATTTTGTGACTTTTCCAAAAATAGGCAGTTAGGACACAAGGTCGTTATGCCAGTCTGGGGTGTACTGGTGATGGTGACATTTTACCAACTCCACCCATTCGCCCCCTGCACAGGGATGGAGCAGGATCCGGCCCTGTGCTATCAGTATAGGCGTTTTTGGGAGATTGCCGATTTTGGGATTTTTCAATAATAGCAAGTTATGACACAATTAAACACACACAAGGCAATAGCAGACCCCACGTGCATGTCAGCTACAGACCCTGCAACACTGTGTGGTAGCGCTTTTTTCTATATAAAACACAGCACCATAAACATGAATCTGCCTCTTCATAATTCATGTGCATGCCATCCTTAAAGTGCTGAAGTTGTACTGTGTTAAAAAAAAGGACAATAGATCACCATGTATTTTAAAATCTCAATTCTTGAGTTTTGTTTGTTCCCTCTACAGAATCTGGCATCCCTCTTTTGGGGGACAGAATTATACATCACTTGTAGCTTCTGCCCTGCCACTGATCATGTTTCGCACAGGTGAGAAGCTTTATTCACTAAGACAACCGTACCGCTCTTATCCCAGGCAGGTACAACAGACATAGGGTCTCATTACGAGGCAGGCAGCCACGAAATGAAGGGGGCCAGTAATGGACCGTCCTGTTCATTCCGGGCCGCCCTATTCCGAGGTCTGCAGTGGGACCCGCTAAGGACATCTGGTAAAACCAGATATCCTTAGCGGTACCCGCTAGCTGTAGAGGGTGCCAACAACGGGCCCGTTATTAACGGGCCCATCGTTGGCACCCTCCCCATTCCCATTGAGCCCTATGGGGGCTGGAATGGGAATGGAGAAGTACCGAGTCCGGGTCCCGCAAAAGGGATTTACCAGGTCCTCCAAGGTTGGAATGGCCCGGTAAATCCCCTTTTGCCGGACCCAGACCTCAAACCCGGGATGGAGGCAGCCATGCCCTTTTTAAGGGCATGGCTGCCTCCATACTCGTAATGAGGCCCATAGAGACAATCTAGGCTGAAGATGACAAACGCAATCTAGTTAACTTTGCCCTGAGTAACGCGCATCCATTAGGCATGAAGCAAATAATCATTACACAGGAAGAACACGCACACAGGTGAAATATGCATTTATACATGAAAAATATTAACATAGCAACCACAAGACGTGAAGAACAACATTAACATAACCAATGTAGAAGCTGAATGCAATACGAATGACACGTGAGTCTTTCACTAACATAGAAACCAGAGACTAATGAGGCAGCCATTTACTTTAAAATGAATGCTGCAGAATGCTGCAGAAATGCTTTTAAATGCTTCGAAAGGCTTCAAAACGCTGAATACACAGAAATACACGACATCAAGCCATACGAAGGAGAGATCCTCCTGTAGACGGACATTGAATCCCAATTTGAAGAAGAAATTCAGCGACCGCAGATGAGAGCAATGACCAGAGCCAATCAACGGCAAGAGCAACAGCAAGAGCAATAGAAACGCAAATAAACTTTCCAGCACAAGAACCTTTCATTGTCAACATTCGTCAAAAGAGGCACTTGCACTTTCGTTGTTCGAATCCTCTCATTCCTAGTGAAAAATGGTTTTCTTTCAGCAGCTTGGAACTTTGAAAAAGCTGCTTTATTATGTTAGATAAAATGGCATTTATAATTTTTATAATATTTCTCTCAGATGACTAACGGAAGTTGCCGTGGTAAGAAAAAGGACAGACACATTTTCTTTGGAAGAACCATGCGTGCTCTAAACATGATTAGATATTCTCTCTTAGCACATAGGGGAAACTATGCCCCTAGTGTTTTGAAGAAGGTAGATTCACTGGCCATATGGTCATAGCAATGTTCTTTACATTTTGCGATCTTTATTTTGGTATTATTGTTGCATTAAAACAGCTGATAATGTATAATGCAGCTAAACCAGTGAATATAAGTGTGATCCCAGTGGTAATGGCAAGTGAAATAACCCCAGAGCAATTCCCTGAAGTAAGCACACAGCTTAAAGGGATAAAAAGGAGTGTGCTAGATGGCTCAATGTACCTGAGTAAATATATGTATGATTCTGCCCATGTCGCCAACAATTTGTGCTATCGGCTCATGTGGGGAGAGAGATATCTGATGAGAGCTGTTTTGTTTGTTGTTTGTTTTCATATATACATTTAATGAAGATGCCTTATTAAGGACAAGCAATTTTTTCTTAAAATAAGAAAGAATTGTTGAGGATACCGCATCCAAAACGTTTGCCAAGAGACCCAGTTTTCTCCACAAAACTACACAACCCAGTGAAGGAATCTATAGTTAATGGCAAATGATTACATCAGGGACACACAAAGGCAACCCTAACACCTTTTTTCCATAGGATGCCTTCCAAAGAATTTAAATAATCATCTAAGGGGAAGAAGTTTGTCTCCAGATCATACGTTATAGAGCGGACCACATTCGCACAGTAAAACCTCCTCTGTGGAATGATTGAAAATGTACAGAAGGATCTTAAGACTCACCTCATCTGTGGAATACAAGAATCTGCCTTAGCTCTTACACAGATGGCATTGATGGCTGCAATTGTTGGAAAATGGTACAGATGAGACCCAAATATTTCAAAGTTTTTACTGTCTCCAATCTTTGGTCACCAACTGTCCAGAGACATTGCTTTGAGGATCTCTTATTGGAGAAAATCTGCACCTTTGATTTTGAACCATTCAATAGCACATTATTTTCCACTGCAAAATAAGAAAATAATGTGACTTTCCTCTGTAGACCAAGCTGGGTGGTCAAAAAGAAGAATGTCATCGGCATATGCCAACCAGTGTAACTTCAATCGACCCCACCGCACTGGAAAAACACCAGAGTTGACCCACAGTGTTTCAGTAGATAAATGTTAAAAGGTAGAGTGGCAAGTACACATCCCTGCCTCAAACACAGATAATCGAACTCTGATTTTTGTATGGAAGTGAAGTAGCATAATGAGAGCGATTAATGCTTCTGGTAAACCCCAGAGGTGCATTTTCCACCATAGTCTGTCCCTATCTACTCTGTCAAAGGCACTAGACAGATCAATCTCACTATGTAGATCGGGGGTGCGCCAGGACATTTTGATTGACCATGCAGGTGGGTTAAAATCGTACCATTTAT
This sequence comes from Ambystoma mexicanum, assembly GCF_040938575.1. Taxonomy (NCBI): domain Eukaryota; kingdom Metazoa; phylum Chordata; class Amphibia; order Caudata; family Ambystomatidae; genus Ambystoma; species Ambystoma mexicanum. Next base: position 911,640,423 of record NC_090926.1, read on the forward strand.
CATAATAACATTTTTAGATCAGACACCTACTCATCCAGTTCTTCCACTAGAAACAAGCAACAGAGACTTTGGTATGGGCTGCTAAAATTCCAATTGGACCTTTTTTTTATGAATGGGTATGATGAATACTTCCTGCCAAGTCAGTGGTATGAGTTGTTTTCCAATTATTTAAAGACATAAACCGTGTAATAATTTAGACCAAAACACAGAATTATACTTCAGTGTAGCTGGGGCCAATGTATACTGCCCAGGAGCCCTTGAGGTATTTGATTTCATTGTGGCATTCTGTACATTTGAAATTGAAAGGAGTTCTCCCCAGTTAAAAGCAAGATCCCTACTGTGAATTGGGTACATTTGAAATTGAAAGGAGTTCTTCGCAGTTAAAAGCAAGATCCCTACTGTGAATTGGGTCATAGTTTGAAAATGAGGCATGCTTTTTTGGAATAATAAAACCGCTATCGGTGGGTACCCCTTAGCCCGTAGACACCTGGGGTAAATCTGAAGAACAACAAGGATGGTGACTCAAGGGAACAAAATACATTACTTAATTTAATGCATTGTATTCCATATAGTTCTATCAAGAACTTTACTATGCATGTATTACCTTTTTTTTACAAAGAAATTCAAATTAACTTATATAAATTACATATAAAATATTAAACATCACATTTCCTTAACAATACGTTTAACATAAACGCTCAGACAGACAAGCAGGAAATGACAGTCCCATGTTCCGTTTAAATATAAATACAGATTCATCACCATGCAACAATTAGATACAATTCAAACAAAACGTCTTTAAAATTCAATAAAGGTACAGTGGAAAAATGAAAACAGCAACATAAATATATATAAAAGCTCAAAAAATGCATTTATTGAAAGACATAGATCAAAAGAGATAGATAAAGAAACACCTGTACAAAACCTCATCGGTCAGTAAAAGTAGTATGAAACACATCACACTACAGACACTACTAACATAAATATAAATATAAAGTGCACACCAGTTCATTGCACCCTACCTATATCAATATAAATATGAAGTGCTCAACAAATAATGCACCCAACCGACATATACATTATTCATATGGAAAATACATTGCAAACCAAAAATACATGTCAATGATCACATTGGGCCATACACTACGGCACACGTTCTAATGGCAGACCATGTGCATTGGCAAGTGGTCAACTAGTTGGTGATAGAGGAAAACACAACACCATACACTTACAATGGTTTCCCCCAATCGAGTGTATATTATCTTCCCTTATATTAGATTTGACAGTACATGAAACTTTTAAAACAAACTCTTCCATCTTCATCACGATTTGTAGATCCTCAAGGCAACTGCCCTCTCTTTCAACATCAGTGCTGGATGCCTCATCTATTGTTTCTGTAAGTCTCCTCACTGGCTCTACAGCAAAACAGGAAATGACTAAAACTTTAATAGGGACTATGCAAATTGTTTCTAAGCTGCGTCAGTTCAGAGCCACCAAACTACTCTTTCATACCTCTTTTGCAGCGAGGGAAATTGATTGCCTTTCAATATTACAAAACGGACCACTACTGTCTCAAACATTCATTTAAATATCCAAGACCAGAAGTGTACTATAAAACACAACAAACAACCCAGGTAAAAACACCCTCTAGTTTTTTTTTTTTCATTGGTTAAAAATTGAACACATGATACTCAGACAGATGGATACCTGATCACCCCTGAATCCTCAACCTTGTCAGGGGGCAGGACATGGTAATGGTTATAACGGGCTGTTACGGGTCCTGAAAGGAGTCTCCCATGGATTCAGAGTCTGCCATGCAGTGTCATCTGCAGACAAATGAGAGATGCATATGAACAACTCTAAAACTCTATATATAATCGAGTTCACCAAGGAGAATCACAGCACAACCCAGAGCTTACCACTTATCACTGCTGCTGAGGGTATACAGCGTGTAGCATCTCTGCAGAGGCGAATAAGGTATTGGGAGCTTGCTTCCAAAAGTATGGACGCTCTCTGCTGACCAAGTGCATGCAAGAATACTGGCAAAAAGGATCCGCCATCTAAAAGCGGAGCGAAAAATCATATCAAACATGGGGAATGAAGGGAACTTTTCCCAAATATTTAGAAGCACACTAAGCGATGTTTCGCTAAATAAATCAACGGTAGTTAAGTTTGCTCTTTTGCTGTATTTTGGCTCTTGATCTAGTTTGTTTGAAATTATAGAGATGTATCTGGCATTTTCTTGAGCAATCTCTTTTAAATATTATCATATAACCTCAAAAGAGAATGTAACACTAAGTTAAGGGCCGAGATTGACGCTGGGCCCAGCGAATCAAAGGTCACAATTTATAAAGTAGCTCCATCATTTATAAAATTAGGTTGCTCAGTTTTAACCAATTTGTGATGCATGGTTGACTGTTGTAAGGGAGTATTAGTAACCCTTTCCGAATCCTGGCATGGTTCTTCCCTAGGGGCTTCCTTGTGAGGCAAGCTTGGAGCAATTACTTTTGAGATTTATTGAACTTTTTTCTTTATGACGGTGGAACTGTTGTTTTATTGGAGCAATGGCCTCATCAAGAATCTTAAGGAAATATTTGTCCAAAACTTCGGAGTCACGGAGCGTCGGTTCTCCTGAGTTAGCCAATCACATGGGTGAAGCTACAGTGTTACCCAGAGGGAGCACAGATAGAAATTCAGAAGTCTCTGGCGCCAGAACAGTTACAGACGACTGCAAAAATATGTTGGGCCCACTGGTCATTGCATTCCCGACAGGCAGGTCCTGACCGGACCACACTTTGAATCACAATTCCATGCCGCGCTCTGCATGCACCCAGTATGCAGCCTCGAGACATTAAGGAGAGAGCGGTGCATCCGAAGGACGCAAGCTTACCCAAGCGGAACTGGAATCAAAGGCCAGTCTCAGGCTGTCGTAGTGCGGTCCATAATACGGGCCATAGATCAGACATGGGCGGTCAGAGGCGCCCACCTTTGATCCAGCTTTGGGCCTCTCCTGGCTATTCCAGTCCCGGCATCCAGGGAACACTTTACACTTCAGAAGTGACTCATCATCAACACTGCAGTACTAGCCCCCAGGCTGGAGGAACGGACATGAACATGTCCAACATCCTCTCCTCCGTTTTCCTTCACACTCTCAAGCGTCTTAGCTGCACTAAACCAGGTGCTTCTGACGCAGTGCAGTCAAACTACCTCTATGTATCTATGCTTGCTTATGCCAGCACACCTTTGTACGTGTTCACATCGTGCTTTCCCTACCACATGTTAGCATTATCATATCACTGCCACGATCATCATGTCTCCTAGAGTAGAGCCAGTCTCTCACACCACATATTAACTCACAGCACCATCCCAAAGAGTTCTCAAGTTTCCCATGGCCATGCGTGAGAAGGAAATCCAGTCCTGTTGGTTTCCTTTGAATTCTGGGACTTCTAGTTTCCTCATCCCCATTAGACACTTAGGAAAACCACGAAAACCGGACGGGATGGTCTTCTCAGTATTTACTCTAATTATCTCTATTGCATTGAATAACTGCTATGTACATACTTTATACTGCAAAATTTCTTTAGCTGCGAATAAACAGTGTCCTTGACCTGAACCATATGCATTCACGCTCGGGCCTTGCACCATTATCTCAAGGGATGTTTACCCTGGCAGGTTTAGAGCGTGAAGGTTGTATACACGGACCACATGGCTCAGTACTCTGACTCCGACATAGGGCCCTCATCAATAAAAAGAAGGTAGGGCATTAATCAGATGGCGATGGTAGCTTTCACTATCTATCACATTCTATGGCTCCCTACTGGTGGACCTTGAGAGATCTTGCAACCTAGTTCTGAGCGTAGTTTGTTACAGAATGTCTCACTTTTTCCTCCCACAGCTCACATTGCTCAGGATGCGGTCGTGCAAATATAATTATAATTGTTAATTTATAAAGCGCTTAATAACAGGAGGGGTTTCTAAGCGTGGGATTGGGATTCAAACCTCTGTTGGCTGGGTTGTCTTGCTTTGAAGACAAATGCATTGGCCCTGCGCAATCCTCCCTCCCCTGTATGGCACTGGCAGAGCTGGCCCACATGCACCTGTCTTCTTCTCCCATGAGTACCCCCCTCATTTGCCCTGCTCACATAGTCCACTCTGGGCTATGTCACTAGCTGAGCAGCCCCAGATGTATCTCACTGGAGTCTGTGAAATAACAGAGAAGCATCTGCGCTCTATGGGAACTCTTGCGCGACATCTCAAGGCAACCAGGCAACTACTTACTGACTCACTTCAGTACTTCCCCATTATTACTAGAAAGGGTCCAGCAGTGTATTTGAGTTTCCATAAGCTTTTAAGCATTTGCTCTTTTCCGATCAGATCTGTGTTTCTATCACCCTACTCGTATTCTACACCTGTGCAAGCTATTACAATCTTCATCTCTACCCTCTAATTTCCTCCCTTACCTGCATAAGTCTTTCCTCTGTTCTAACCTTGGCTTCCGTTACCCTTTCTTGCCTGCTGCCCTTTTCCATTCTCTCGCAATTCAATGTATTGATACCTCTGGCGGGGACCTACTAGGCTAATGTCTGGCTACGCCGTGGCACTGTTAGAGCACTTCAGTGGTGACTGGCACAGAATAAATAGCTCTTAACATAGCATTTGCAGGAAAGTCCAGGGCATCCGTTGGCGCGAGCACCCACCCCCTACAGAGATTTTACATTTTGTATTTGCATTGTGTTTTTGAAGAGAACATGAATCTAGCTACAAGAGCAATAGTAACGTTGCTGAAAATGTTGGGGAGGACATGACATCTAAAGGAAAGGGTCCCGTTGCCAGATAAGGGGGACAACATGGTCTTGCCTGAAAGTTGGGGGGGACAAACACCCTTCCCCCACCCCTAAATTATGCCCATGCTTACATGTGAGAACGGCAGGAATAGTAAAGGGAGATCAGGGATTGTGTTCAATGCGTAGGGAGAAGTGGGAATATGAGTGGAGAGGCATGTAGCTCAAAGTCCCAGTAAAGCTAGTAGGCAGGGCACAGCCAATATGTTGTCAGCAATTCATTTGGAAGTCCATATTATAGAGGTGTCTTTTGGGCTGAGGGATGTGTGCTGTTTCATAGCCTCAGATCATACATTGAGAAATCTTACATGTGGGATTTCTCTTTTGTGCATTGTTGAAGCACATGTTTGCCAATGTGTTTTCTTATTTTATGTGTTAACCACCCAAGATTCGAATCGTCTGTTTTAGTTAGCTTTGATAACTGGGCATCAGCGCCTTGTAGGTGATACAATGGGTCTTGAAGGAGGTACAGACTTACAAGTTGAACCAGTGTAGGTCGATCAAGGTAGTGTTAATGTGCTCAAATTTCCCTTGTGCGCTGATGAGTTGGGTGGCTGTGTATATATCTTTAAAGGGTTCCAGGATGCTATCTGTGATGCCGGTGAGGAAGATATCTCCATTGTCTTTGGGTGATAGAACAATGAGTTGTAGAGTAGCTCAAACGGCTGATTCAGGTAGGTGTTGCTTTGCGGTGCGCACAAGCTGATATCTTATTGTCTGGAATGTGAATTCTTGCAGGTTCATGTCTGATAGCCAAGTCTGGATGAGAGCATTGTCCGTTTTGTTTATTTGTTAGGAGTAGGAATTCTGTTTTTGTACATTGAGCTTCCAGGATGGGCTTGGTCTCCCGGGTTGGATGAAGATGAATAAGAGGCAGAATTTTAGACAATGGATGTCAGTAACTAACAAGACAGTTATTTGTTTTTCATTGGCCTGTCTTCGGTTCTTTCTGTCCTGCACCAGCGGAGTTCAAGTCTTCACATGTCTTTGCATCTAGGAGATCATGGGCCTCCGGAGTTGCTGTTCTCAGTGCGGTAGCTTGAGAACTTTAAGGCGACAGCCTTGTAGATGATGCACCAGGATTTGAAGGTGATACTTGCTTGCAGCGGGAGCGAGTGCAGTTCGATGTGGTTCGGGGTGATGTGTTCAATCTTGCAGAGTCCTTTGATGTGTCATGCTGCAGCATGTAGTACAGATCTCAAGGGTGCTAGGGTTGTCACTGCAATGCCTTCCAGAAGGGCATTGCCACAATCCAGGTGGAGAGAGGACCAAGGTTTTGACAGCAGATATGAAGTTGTTTACTGGGATGAAGGACTTGATTTTCCATAGGATGGAAAGTCGGTACCCGGCTGTTTGTGCATTTCTTGATATGTGCTCCTTGAAGAAGATGTGTCTGTCAATGTGAAACCCACAAAAGTTTCATGAGAAAGCCGCCGGTTTACATATATCGGTTTAACATCACAGCATAGACAATTTAGCCATCGGGAAGCTTGAACTTACCCAACCAGCATTCTTCCAAGGGCTGAAGCCAATGGGACGGATGAAGCAGTTTGGATGAACAAAATGTGTGTAAGTGTGTATGTGTGTGTTTCTGCATGTACCCGTGTAATGCGGCCTCATTCCAAGTATGGCGGTCTAGAAATAAGGGTGCCGATCGCACCCTACTGGCACCCTTTCCAGACCGCCAGCCCTTCCAGACCGCCACACTCCAACTCTGCCTCCCAAGGCCGTTACGCCCGGCAGGTCTGACCGACAGAGCACAACAGCAAAGGTAGGTGGAGTTGTCACAGAAGCACCGGTGTCAGTGTTTCTGTGTCCCCATTCTAGGGAATGGGGACTCACACTTTCAGCCGCCTGATATCCTGGGCCACCAGGACTTGTAATGTCCCAGTGGCACCGGGATATTAGGCGGCAGAGACAGTGTTATGAGTTCGGCGGCAACCCGACAGTAGCACAGGCGGGTTACCGCCGAACTCGTAATGAGGCCCAATTCTTGTTAGGTATTTTTAGCATGAACATTTTTTGCTCTATCTAAAGCTCTCAACGCCATTGAGGACTGGATGTCTTTGCTTCTCTGAAACCTTAACACAGTAAAACTGAAGTTTTGTTAATCCCCTATACATCACTTTTCTAATTCACTTTTTCAAAAGTAGCTTAAATCACTTTCTTCTTTAGTCATCAGATCAACCCTGGAGACCTCTGCCAAATCTTTTAGATCCGCCATTCATTTAAGTCGGAATTTGAAAACACTTATTTCTCTTCATTTTCGTTTTTGTTTTTTTTCAGTAATCGCTCCTTAAGGGAATCCATTGCTTGTTTTACTCAGTCGGATTTCTGTATTATGGTCAATGTTTTAATGCTCTCTCGACCTGACAGGGTCAATGTGGCTTGGACTGGGCTACCTGCATCGACACTGGCCCCTCATAAAGATATAATAATTTCTTCAGCTTGTCTGATTTCTGATGTATGGATTTTCTGCAATACTAGGCCCATACTCATTCCCCTCCATTGGCTCCTCACTCACCAGAAACTCTGATAAAGTTATGCTCAATCCCCTTTATTTTCCATCATGCTTAAAGACCTGTTGTTTCATTTTAGGCTCTGCATAAATCGTTTGTGCTGTTCATATTTAGCCTATGTCTGTGTTGCTTTTTGTCTTTCTTCTATCTATCTATCGATCTGCTTTTTTCCATTGCGCCACTAACCCGTAGGCCTCAGGGCGATCACAAAGAAAAACATGAAAGACAGTAAGATCCTAGGTACAGGGTAAGTCAGGCTAAATTTTACATTTTGTCAGTAAGTCATCTAGCCAAGTTCTTCATCAAAGAGAAACGTCTTCAGATGTTTTTTGAAGAGACCAGTCGTGTCACTGTCAGCAAGAGATTTGGGAAGTGTGTTCCACAGAGCCGGGAACCAGGAGTTGAGACTGGCTGCACCAATGTTCTTAAGGAGGATAAGTGGTTGGCTCTGTCGGGCCATGTTGTTAGAGCGTAGAGCGCGTCTACTTAGATTCTTTTTAATTCTGGTTGTTAGGTAGGTCTTAGTCTACTGTTTGTATTGTTGTGTTGAGAACACCCCCATACTGGCATTTTGGGCTCACAGCTTTCCACATTTAGACTTGGTACCCTCTTTGTTGTAGGTTAATTCAGATTGTCTTACACAATAATATGAAAACCACTCATTCACTTCATGAAATGTATTTATAATTTGCAATGAAGCAAAACTCATATCAGTATCAACCCAACATCTATAATGCAAATGCTTACCATACAGAAAAGTTAGCGCTAAAACTATAGTAAAAAAAAAACCTTTCTTAACACTGAAATTAATTGTTCGACGTTTCCCACATCACAGAAACAGAATGCTATGCAAACAGATATTGTCCCTTTTCAACGCTCAGTGTTAGGGAGCAATGTTGAATAAAACAATATTGATTACTCATAACATGAGAAAGACACAGCCTTATATCAAATTAAAATAGGAGAAACATTTGCAAAAGGTCCTCTGGCAACCGCTAGTGTTTCAGGCAATCAAGATCATAGGCAGGTAAATGAATGGGGAGACATTTGGCCTCATTATGACCCAGGCGCTAAGTGTTTAACGACGCCGTAAAAGGCTGCGGCGCTGTTAAACACCTAGGGCCTAATTACGAGGTCCCTTTGCGAGACCCGACCTTAACGGCTGGTTTTACCAGCCGTTAAAGTAGGGACCCGCAGAGGGAACTTGGTGCTAATTACGGTACCGCAATTTGCAGTACCGTAATTAGCGTCTTCCCCATTCCCATTGAGCCCTATGGGGCAAAAATGGGAATGGGGAAGGGCCATGGCGGCATGGGGAATTACCGCCCCACCAACCTCGGAATGGGGTGGTAATTCCCCATTCCGCCATGGCGGACTCCAGCATGGACCATGGTGCTAATAGCACCATGGTTTAGCGCCGGAGTCCTAATGAGGCCCATTATCTCGTTGATAACAAAGACGTTCTTTATTCAAATTGCATTTTTCAGACTCAGCAAGTTTATCAATTAACAGTACGAGGAAGTTGACAAAATGCTGAGTCAATTTCAAAATTACATTATTTGGCAATCAATTACAGTACAATGCTAGCTATACCTTGCAAAAGCAACTGATAATTCAAAATTGGACTGGACGCTTTACAGTTCCTTTGTCACCGAAGTGGGCCCAGGACAGACTCCCCTCTGCTTATAATGAACTGGCTGCTCTTGCAAAGTCACAATCATTGGCTCTTCAAGCCAGTGCGATAAAATGGATTAGCTTTTGCTCAGAGCACTGCACTCAAATGTGCAAACATATCTCTAGCAGAGTAATCAAGATCAGGGACTGAGAATCGAGCTTGCAGTAAAGCAGGCTTCAGCCATATCCCTAATTTTATTTATTTATTGTTCAAATGTTAGGCGCTTATACCGTAAGTAAATTCAGTTTCAAAGCACCCACAGGGCATCAGGGAGGGGACATGGGAATGAGACATGAAATACACTGAGCTGTTAAAATACAGTGGAGGGGAAACAAGGACAAACCTACTACGCCTTTAGAGTATTCAGAACGTGCAAGTGCAGAAGGGAGGGTGCAGTGGGGGTAAGTGCTGGGGTGCCCGTGTTCTTGGGTGATCAACAGATGAAGTGCAAGCTATGGTAAGTGCGAGCCTCCAGGATGGAGGGTGTGCCAAGGCAAGTGCTGCGGATAGACAGATGCTGGGGGCAATTCGGTGTGGGCCCTGGACACCAATCAAAGCAACTGTGAAATTAGCAGAGTAGAGAAGGGGGGAAGGAGGAGTTAAAGAGGAAAGTCTTAAGAAGGTCCGGCTCAAGACGCAGAGGGAGGGGGAGGCTGTTTCATAGAAGGGAGCCAGCTGAGGAAAGCGATCGACCTCCTGCCCTCTGTTTACCGAAACGCTTTACACACAAAGAGTTGGCGCCAGAGGAGCAGAGAGGTCTAGAGGGAGAATATTTAGTCATTGAGAGTTGCAGATAGTGTGGTCTCTGGCCCCAGACAGTTCATTCGATCAGCATCACCCCAAAAGAAAATTCACAAAAAACGGTTCTCAGCACAAAAGAAAAGAACCTTATTCTTGTCTGCAGATGTATTTATCCCCTTTTCTCATTTCACACCCACTAAGCATTTTCCATATCAAAGGCCTGTCCCCTTCTGATCATTACGCTGACATCACTTGCCACCACCACCACGTGACATTTTTGTGATTTACCACCTTCTATCTCAAGACCTATCCTGTCTTTTGACCAATTACTGCAGATAGCCACAAGCATTTTTCGACCTTCACACACTGAAGGACTTGATCCATTATTTTCCTTTCCTCTAACAGCCCTGCATACTTTATCCAGAAAAGTGCAGCATTTTGTGTGCCGAAGTGTCTTTTGACCTTTGAGGCTTACACTGTGCAGTAACAATTCTAAAATATCTGATTGTTTATTGTTTTTACTGTGGAATGCACCAATGCACTTTGCTGCACTCATTTGGTCAGTCTATTTCTGGGAGAACTTTTCAGCCCCTCCACTTTGAGGATTCTTCAATCAACACTTGGCTCACCATTTCTTTGTGGCCCTTGTTGGACAATGGCCTTTGTGCATGTATTAAGACAAACATGCCATGGTTCAAGAGCAGTTGTCTTCAAACTGTGGGGCCGGTCCTTGGGTGGCCGGAAAGGATTGCCAGGGGAGTGTAAGGCTCTTCAAAAAAGAAATATGGTGATTTAATAGAACAATAAACCAACAAACCACTGAATATCTTTGCATAATGTTGGGACTGGCCAATCTCTTACCGCTGAGACCTTTTCGGGATCCATTGCGATACCCTGGGGGGACAGGATGTATCCTAGATAGGTCATCCTGGATTAATGAAATGAACATTTCTCCAGATTACAATATAGGTGATGATTTGTAGTCTGTTGAGAACCTCTCTTACATGAGGGTCATGCTCTGAAATGGATTTGGAGAACGCCAGAATATTGTCTAAATAAACAATGATGTAATGTAGTAGCAGATCTCAAAAGAGATGGTCCATCATTCTTTGAAATACAGCAGGTGCATTGGAAAGTCCAAATGGCATTACCCGGTACTTGTAATGTCCAAACGGAGTTCTAAAAGTGGTTTTCCACTCGTCTCCCTGTTTTATCCTGATGAGGTGGTAAGCTCCCTTAAGATCTAGTTTTGTATAAATGCTGGCTCCCTTAACAGCCTCCAAAATGTCCAGGATCAAGGGCATGGGATACTTGCCTGGGGAAGTTATCTTATTCAAACCCGGTAAGTCAATGCATGGTCTGAGTTCGGTTGTGTTCTTCTTAGGGATAAAGAACAAGTATGCTGCTGCTGGGGATGTTGATTCAGTGATTAGCCAGTTCTTGAGATTAGTGTTTAAGTAGTCTCGAATGACCTCCTTCTCTGTAGTCAAGAGAATATACATTCTAACGAAAGGTAAAGGCTGGCCTGGGATAAGATCGATAGCGCAATCATCCCTTAAGTGAGGAGGTAGTTGTGAGTACTCGGAGGTGGAGAATACTTCAGCATACTGTTGCTATGCCACCGGAAGGCCTGACACAAAGTTGAGCGTAGTTACACTCCTGGTACCCGTTAAAGCCGAATCGGTCTTGATAGGGACCTTCTCTTGGTGTTCAATACAATGTGTTAAGCAGAACTCCGAGCCCAGAAAGAAAGACCCTGCTGTCCAATTGATGAAGGGGTTATGTCTTTGTAACCAGGGTAACCCTAATATGACTGGATAGTGTGTGGCACGTATGATGTCCATGGTGAGGGTTTCCTGATGTGTAGATATCGACATTGCCAATGGGCACGTCTGACTTATAATAGGGCTGGAGATCAGAGGACTCCCATCTACACTCTCCACTGGGATAGCCTCTGCCTTAGCTGACCGGGGAATGTTGTTCTGTTTAGCCCAGTGATCGTCTATGAAATTCCCAGCAGCCCCACTATCCATCAATGCAGAAACCTCAGGAAGCATACTCTCCCTGAATCTAAGAGTCACTCGTAGTACTAACATATTAGCGTAGGGCGGATTGGCACACATGTATGACTGTAGATTAGAAGAGGAACCTGATTCTGACAAAGGTTCCCCGACCGCGGTTCCTCCTATGACCGGGTGTTGGTGTTTCTGGCTCGCCTAGGTGGTGCAATAGGACACTCCTGAACCGATTGTGTGTTAGCCCTGTACAGGAGAACAGAGTGACCTCTGACGGGCCCATGGGATCAGAGCTCACCCTCGAGTACTTTTAAGACGAGATAGCTGCACCTTGAGGAGGATGGGGTGCAGGATTCTCTTACTCCAACACAAATCAATACGGACAACTCAGTAATTTGGCAAAGGGAAGTCTGTTTAACGACAAGTACACAAAATGGAGGAACAAATGGAAATCAACAGTGTTGCGATTGCCTGTCTCGCTTCAACTCCCAAATTCTTCATTCAGACAGCAATAGTTATAGTACATTCTCGTCATCATTGACGTGTAACACTCGAAGTTCGTCATGCAATTCTATTGGTTGGGAAAGGTAACTTAAGTATCGGTGCTATATCTGTATATGGTAACAGAGCGTGAGGATTGGATAACCCTTATCGGGTGGGCGTCTACACCCATGCCTCTACATCACTCGTGATAGACGTCACTACAAGTACGATGTCTTATTGGTTCTACTAGCTGTAGGACCCTAGATTATTTGGTCCACTGTGATTGGGCGGGTTACACCCCTGGACATAGATCTCCACTTTAATTAGCAGCATGCCGAATGGACACCCAGGTGCCTTGTGCCCCAAGATTCACCCTGCCTCCCTTCCATCAATCAGTACCTGTAGGGCTATGTGTCAATTAATGACAGAATGATGCGATTATAATCAAAGAAGCAGATAAAGGGGGCAATGTGGTTTTGATGGATAAACAAGATTACATTGACATGGCCTTAGAACATCTTCATTCCCCAGGTTGTTATGAAGTACTTCCTGCTAACCCATTGCCCCAACTGCGTAACATCGTGAGTCAATTACTATCCAATTGGCACTCACATGGCTTATTAACAGACGTGGAAAAACAATTTCTCCTTGTAAATGGTCCTGTTATGCCAACCGCATACTTTTTGCCAAAGATACACTAACAATTCACTCATATTCCTGAAGGGAGACCCATCCTAAGTGGGGGCGGGGGGATTATGGAGCCCATTTCCATTTATATCAATGAATGTCTAGAACCTTTAGGTAATTCGATCCCTACTTTTCTACGTGATACAATGCATATATTGCAGATTTTATCAGAAATGGTAGTTCTTCCAGGGATGTTGTTGGTCACGCTAGATGTCAAAGCCTTGTACACTTCTATCAATCATGCAAAAGCAATTGCAAGTGTAGACTTTATTTACCGTAAACACTCTGCGTCCTATTTTGACCATATTGTAATGGTTAAATAAATGTTGTTTTGTGCCCTAACTAACAATGTATTTTTGTTCAACAACAGTTACTATAAACAAAAAATTGGCATAGCCATGGGGGCTAGCTATGCCCCAGCACTTGCCAACATCTCCATGCACCAATTTGAGGAACAATTTGCATTCGCTGACAATCCGTTTGTTCGATATATTCATGTCTGGAAACGTTACATAGATGACGTGTTTTTGGTTTGGACGGGTACAGTAGATGGTCTTAATGACTTTGTTCATTACCTAAATAATAATGATTGGGGCATCTCATTCACTCATGAATACAGTGCTAGCAATATCAATTTCTTGGATCTTACCATTACTTTGTTAGACAATTCAATTGTTACTAAAACATTTCGAAAGGCAACCTCAGTCAATGCAATTCTACAGGCTTCTAGTTCTCATAAAAAATCTGTTATCAAGAATATACCCAAAGGTGAATTTATTCGAGCCGTAGGAATTGCTCGAATGACTCAGACTTTTTACAAGAATGTGCATTCCTATGTGATAAATTCCAAACGCGAGGCTATGACTGCGGTATAGTAACCAAAGCACAACAAACTGCACAGAACATGAAGAGGGTGGACCTACTCACCCCTAAGACTAGACATAATTCAGTCCATTCGAATAAATTGAAATTTATTACAAGGTATAACACAGATAGCTCCAAGCTGTACAAAATTGTTCGTCGCCACTGGCATTCATTTCAGTTAGACCATGAGATCTCACCATGGCTGGATAAAACTCCAAACTTCATCTATAGTAAAGCAAGTAATCTTAAAAATATTCTGTCACCATCATTTATGTCCAACCGCCAGCCTGCCAAAACTTGGCTCTCGCAGAGATCTAATAATGGTTTCCACAAATGTGGCAGATGCACAATGTGTTGTCATGCACTTGAGACTTCTAGCATTGATTTTGTTAAACTTGGTACGTTCAAGGTGAATTCTTTCATTAATTGCAATACGAAATTCTGTGTTTACTGTATTCGTTGCCTTTGTGAAAAATATTACATTGGGAGTACGATTAGACCCCTTAAAATGAGAATACGTGAACATCTATCCACTATTTCAAATCAGGATTCCAAATCTCCACTTGCCACGCATTGGCAAAAATTTCATCAGCTTGATGACAAATCACAGATTACATTTGTAGGTATGGCTAAAGTATCTGTAGCACAACGTGGAGGCAACCTCACCCTCAAATTGAGACAATTGGAAGCACGGTTAATCTGTCAATACCGAACCGTATCCTATGGCCTCAACAGCGACCATGAACTATCTGTGTTTCTCTGATGTCTGTGTGCTGAGTTGCACCAGACCTGTATGGGGCTCCATACTTGTTGTTAGATATTGAGGATGGGAACTGTCTGGTTTACACAAGACCGAGCATTTTTAAATTGGATTTATAAGTAACTCTTTTGCACAATTATCTCAACTAATTGGCTAGAAAACACACAGTATCGAGAATTGGGGGACACTGGGCGTTCTATGGCCCATGTCACCTTTCATACTTGCTAACCAGCCTCCAATAACACAAGGTTGCAATAATTGTGCATCCTGTGAACATTACCTGTTTATTTGAATCTTGTCATTACGGGTAGATTGGGCATTATAATAACAGTTATGACCTATGTTATCATTATTATTTGCTACTTAACATAAGACAGGCTGCATTGGTCGTGCCTCCTACGACCATCTACTATAAATTAACTTTCAATAATTACATAAACAATTACAAATTATCAGTCACCTTATGTATAATGGCCTTCTTATTTAGTATTAATTATCGCTTGATCCTCAACTTAAATGTGCATGGACCTTTGTACCTTTAAAACTACAACTTGGGTTTACACCCAATATGGCCGCCAGAGCCTACATCAGAGCTCTAGTTGCTCAACTGGGCTTGGCCGTATTAAATACGAGCACAACAACCATGCGCGAGGCTCCATTTCATCAGTCCGGGCGGAAACGCCGGTAAGTGCAGGTCTTTCGCGCCGACCCCTAAGGATACTTCACCCTGGGGGGACACACATGTGACCGTCTCGCCTTGCAAGTGCCTTTTAATTGACTAATTAGTTCTTATCTCTTTTGTCTCCCCATTACACGATGCTGCGTGTCTACTTCAATTCTATCGCATTAGGTTCTTATTGCTTTGGCTGACAGCTACAATTGCATACGCATACGCGTTTATATAGGTAGGATTTTCTAATTATTATTTTTTATTTCTTAAATTTTAATTTCTATTTTTTATTTCTAACTCATAGATTGTCCCTCTAACATGTCACTAAATTCCACCATATGTCAAACGGCTAATTTCGATTTTTGTCCTGCATACAGCGGAGCCGCAAACTATAATTATCGGATATTTATCTACCTTAATCAGGTAAGACTCTATACAATAAAACATGGCAATGTTATTTCTAGCGGTTTGTTTAATTTTTGATATGGCTATTCTCAAACAAATACCCTTGGTTTTTGTTTTTTGTTTTCTAAATTAGTAGTTCTAGAGCCAAGCCTCCTCAGGTAAAAACTAATTCATTAACGACTTCCATTATGTAGATACAAGTATGATGAGTCTTGTGTTTACAGGGCCGTTCCCATCACTTACTCTCTTGTATATATTTTTTTTTTCCTTTTCATTCTCTATATATGGCATTGACTTGACGGCTCGCTTACCCCAATGGTCTACGGTTTATATATCCTTTCATGTCTATTTTTAATTTTGTCATGTCATATAATTTTATCTTGCAATGCATATTAACTGGCGTAAAATGTTGGTCAACATTGTGATGCCTATTTTGCTTTTCCCTTGCCACCCATATGCTTACTGTATGCTTTTTGGATCTGCATGATGCTTAACTGCTGTTTATTGTTTGTCAAAACTGTACATAATTTGGGTAATTTTCTCAGCCTTGGAAGAAGAGCTCAGCTCGAAACACGTGTCGGCTGTTATTTGATTCACATTAAATCATCTGCAATTAAGCAACTTAATTTTTGGCTGTGTGCGCAATTCTTGGGAGCAAACCAATCCGTATCTATGGGCCTCATTACACGGACGGCGGTAAGGGTTCACGGTCACCGTTAATGGTACCGGTGACCGTTAACCCTTACCGCCTAACTACGAGGTCCCTTTGCGGGTTGGAGACTTTAACGCCTGCTCTTTGCAGGCATTAAAAACCAACCCACAAAAGGACCAGGGAGCTAATTACGGTACCGCAATTTGCGGTGCCGTAATTAGCACCTTCCCCATTCCCATTATGTCCTATGGGGCAAAAATGGGAATGGGGAAGGGCAATGGGGGAAGGGGGAATTACTGCCCCACCAACCTTGGAATAGGGAGGCAATTCCTCTTTCCTCCAAGGCAGTGCCGTTATTTTACCGGCATGGACCAAGGTGCTAATAGCACCTTGGTCCACTGCCGTCCGTGTAATGAGGCCCTATGTGTCAATTAGTTGGCTGAGGATGGCCTCGAAACTGTAGCTTCTTATCAGGAAAAGTTACGGCATTCTCGGGCTCTGGGTGACTTCAGACGTTGGTACCTCTTCGCGCTTGGCTGGTCACGTGTCTGTTCACCGTGAATCTGCTACATTTTCCCTCTTTTCGTGTATTTGATTCTTTCTTAGCCTTGCCACCTGCCTGGGCCTCCTTATCTCGACCTTCACGGGGCAGACTGCTATGCTCTGAAGTTTCGATTCTTCGGAGTTGCCGCTCTCCTCCCTTCCTGGAGTTGACCTCGAATTCCCAGGCATGAGCTGCTTTGTGCTCAGTTTCGATTTCATTCAATCTGTCTGGCTTTAGCTGGAATATGAATCTCAGCCTGTTTGGCCCCTTGCAGCCTGGGCTTGATTCTGCTTTTACAAAATGGAGTTGCACTTGTACAGTGTGCTTCAATGAGGTAGACATATAATTGGCGCTTGCCGCTCTGTTCTCCTACTAAGCACTGCAAGCAGTATCGTTTCCTTAGCTTCTTGCGTTCCAAGCCTATTTACAGGCGTTAGCTGGTTGAATACTTCCATCTTGTTTCACAGCTATGTTTCTTTATGTTTCTTTATATGTCAACATCGTTTCTTCTTACAAGTCCATTACATCATTATTCTTTACATTTCGTCCTTGTGTGTAATCTTTCGATCATCGTTTATGTTCATCTGTACGTCTGTCTAGGCTCTTATATCGTCACCAACTGCCTTCCATTAAGGCTCTTTGGGTCTCTTCGTGGACAGTCTGTAGGTACTCTTCATTTCGTGTCAGCTGCTGGTACGGTTGACTAAGCGGGTACCGTGCTGCCCAAGGTTGTCTGGTTATAGGCACTTCAACAGGTATTGCTCTTCTGATGGGCACTGGGCATAGGCCTAGTGCTGCTCTCTGTTGGTTAATTTGTTCCTCATATGTCACATACCCTGGCGAGTATGTTCCTGGTACCTCAAAATGGGGGACTGAGGCGCTATACATGCAAAGGCTTTGAGTTCTTCTGCGGGTCCTTTCCTCCAGAGACAATGTCCCTCTGGCTGTAGTACCTAACTGCATGGGTTCTTCAGTAGTGCTAACTCTATGTGTAGATGGGGAAGCTGCAAAGGAGCAGGACATCCTTACCTTACGTCTTTCGCTGTTCCGTTCCTTTAACCTATAATCTATCTGCATCACAAGGGTGACAAATTCAGCCAAGGACATGGGACGAGGCACCCTAGAGACCTCGTCCTTTAACTCCTCAGAAAGCCCTCTGCGGAACAGAGTCACTTGAGCATCATCAGACCATGTAGTTTGGCTAGCCATCTGCTTGAATTTGCTGTCCAGTCATTTGGTCGACTACAAACTGGTCGACTGCAATTTGGTCGACGTCATTTGGTCGAAAACCAAATGGTCGAATTTTTTTTTTAATTTATATATGTGTTTTGTGGGTTTTCGTGTAGAAAAAAAAAGAAAGAAAAAAAAGGGGGTTGGGGGGGGGGGGGGGGGGCCCAGAAAAACCCAAAAAAGGGGTGAAAATAAAAAAATAAAAAAATTCGACCATTTGGTTTTCGACCAAATTGATTCGACCAGTTGTCCAGTCGACCAATTATTTTCGACCAAATGACTGGCAACCCTTGAATTTAGTAATGTAAGCTAATATATCTTGGTTCCTTTGCCTTAAGTCCAATAAGTGTTCCTGTGAGGCCACCCGTATTTCCTGCCTACCAAACATAGTTCTTATGCTGTTACAGAAAGCTGTATGAGAATCTAGAATTGGGTTATTCGGGGATACCAGGGGGGTCGCCCAGGCTAGTGCTGGTCCCGCCATCTGGGAGATCATGTATCCCGGTCAGTGTGAAAAAAGGTACCCTTAAAGGAGAACTGCACTGCACAGGCATCCAGGAACTCCTTTACTTTGTGAGGGTTACCATCAAATTGACCTCCTGGTAAAGGACCTGGGGCACCTCTGAGCAGTGTGGGACCTGACTTGCTGCTGCTTGTTGCGCGGCCAACTGTACGCCTGCTTTTGGTTCTGTTGGGTCTGCCGTAAGGTGGCGTTTTCCTGTTTGAGGTTCTGAGCCTCTATTAGCTGCTGTATTTGCTGGTCCATGACTGAGTCAGGTATCCTCCAAGTCTGTTGAGTCTTAGTTCAAGGGCCAACCGGGCATTGCTATCTGTTATGATTCAATGCACAATATTGCAAAAAGACTCAAGCATACACTGGAAGACACCTACCTCTTGCTATTCCGACTCTACAGTATACGGTAGAATGTGAGGCTTTACCTAAAAGCCCCTCCATGGCCCTGCTCGGAAACGGCCTGAACGTGGTGGGGCCTCCAGGGAAAACCCCCAAAGGGGAAAAACCCTGTGGAGAGTTGCTAGAGTGTGTGGGCTCCGGGATGCAGCTGCCCCGATGTGGTCATGGTGGTGGCGGGTCTACACGTGGCTGATTACTCTCCAACTGGATGGTGTCTGAATTTAAATGCAAAGAGATGTGTGTGAAGAAAGGCGGATAGTGGGAACTGAGAGGTTATTACAAATTAATGAGTAGGCTTACCCCGGTCTCGGGATGAGATCTGCTCGGATTCCTGGTATTGAAGTTATAGGACTGTAAGCGAGGAGAGGTAAAGACAGGAACAAAGAAACTGGAAATGTAGAGCAAGTGTAATGAGTATTCTGGAGACACAGGTCTAGTAGGTATGATAGATAAACACTTGTGTTTTAATCTGAAGGTGTACGATATGCTTACCGCCAGTCACGTGGGACCGAGGAGATAGAATTCCCTTTCTGCTTTGACTACTAGTGCCTGTTGCCTTTACGGAGCCTGGTGGTAGTCTGTGGGATCGCCTGAGAGTATGGATAATAAACACCAGAATTACACAGGGAAACGAAAGAGTGTGAGGAGGCTGCACGAAAATAGCTGATCTCCACTTACCGCGCTGTCCAAGCTGAGGGACCGCTCTGTGAGAGAGCTTGCTTTGTATGTGTACGTAGAACGCACAATCCGAAGGACTAAATCCACAATATGAGGAAAGCAAGATAAGAAGTGAATGTGGAAGTGGAGAAGGGCGTCTTACAGAATCAATCACAGATTAGAAAGTAACAAGGAAGAATCGTACTCACGGAGCGTGGCATAACTCGGAAGAGAGTAGCAACACATGGAGCTGCTCGCTGTGTTTCCGGATGTGCTGCTCGGGCGTAAGGGGGCATGGCTACGTGCACGTTTCCTGGTGTATGAAACAGTAGACTACCGCTGCCCATTCCTTGCACGGCCATGATATGAGGAGCCTGAGAGAGGAAAATGCTGTGTTGTTGCCTAACTGGAGGAAGAATCGTCACAACAGTGCAATCAGCAGGTGAAAAGGCATGAAGTGCTGTGCATCCACCTTCTTACCAGGGTGTGTGTTGCTGGAAGTCATATATTGTTTGGATTTGCAAAGGTCTGCTTTTGTTTGTTTGTTTGTGGGACATGTGTGGTTTGCTACCCAGCCTTGTTTGTTGTCGCAGTCGATCCTAGCCTTTGGGAACATCATCTGTGCCTGGTAGCAGTTGGATCTGGAGGAACCCATTTGGATGAATTAGTCTCCTTTCTTCAGGCAGAGGTGAATGAGTGTAGCACTTCATTATTTTCTTTGCCCATTGACGGAGACACGATATTTCGGATGGCATAGTAGTTGACAGTATGCAAGATTGCTGAGAGGTCCTGTAATACCCAGATGCAGAGGTCACTATAATCTGTTCTGTAAAAGGTGACAGTGATTGTGATGGAAGAACTCTATCGAAACACTGTAACTATCAAACATGTGCTTATTACTTTGCTGACTCAGATTCCCTGACACCATCTTCCCTACTCCAAATGCCTTCAGGAAGGAAGGCAGCTGCACTATGTTTTCATCCACACCGAAGGTCACAGTGTTTCCAGTTATCTGCAGTGCTTTTTGCGGGCACTTGTGGCATAATTTTCTTATTGAAAGCTGATGTTAGACATTCTTTTTAATATTAAGGTTACTCGACAGAACTTTATAGACATATTGCCATTTGTGTTTGTGCTGGTAGAGAGATTCCCAGACCCCCCTTTGTTTTGCATAAATGAACTTTGGGTCTCACCATAAGTTACCAGGGCGATCCAGGCATGGACCTCTTACTCACTGTTCTTAGAGAGGCACAGCTTGACCTCACTGATGATGCCCAACAAGGCTGAAACACGTGTATGGGGTTGCTGTTGGTACTCTTGTTCAGAGGAGAATTCCCTAGTATTTTGGTGCTGGTCTGCCCCTGGGCAAGACAAAGGGCCTCATTACAACTCAGGCGTTAAGGGTTAACGCCGTCGTTAACCCTTAACGCCTGATTCCGATTTTAACGGCTGCTTTTAGCAGCCGTTAAAATCCATGGCGCTAAACCGCCTTGGTGCTAATTACGCCACCGTAATTTACGGTGGCGTAATTAGCGCCTTCCCCACTCCCATTATGCCCTATGGGGCAAAAATGGGAATGGGGAAGGGTAAATGGGAAATGGGGATTTACCGCCCCACTCACCTTGAAATGGGGCAGTAAATCCGCCATCCACCATGGTGTAAACATAGTTTACACCATGGTGGTAAAGTTGGCGTACTTACCGCCTGGGTCGTAATGACCCCCAAAGACTGATATACAGGGACATTTCTTCTCAGTGAAAGGGACAGTTAGCTAAAGACTTGGTAGAGTCTCTCCCAGGGGTTATTCACCCAAGAACAGGTCATTCGACTGTGTTTGTGCTGGTAGAGAGATTCCCAGACCCCCCCTTTGTTTTGCATAAATTAACTTTGGGTCTCACCCTAAGTTACCAAGGAGATCCAGACATGGACCCCTTGCTCACTGTTCTTACAGAGGCACAGCTTCACCTCACTGATGATGCCCAACAAGGCTGAAACATGTGTATGGGGTTGCTGTTGGTACTCTTGTTCAGAGGAAAATTGCCTGGTATTTCGGTGCTGGACTGCCCCTGGGCAGTACAGAGACTTGAATGCAGGGAAATGTCTTCTCTGTGAAAGGGACAGTGAGCTAAAGACTTGGTAGAGTCTCTCCCAGGGGTTATTCACCCAAGAACAGGTCATTGGGCTGTGTTCGTGCTGGTAGAGAAATTCCCAGACCCCCCTTTGTTTTTCATAAATTAACTTTGGGTCTCACCCTAAGTTACCAGGGCGATCCAGACGTGGACCCCTTGCTCACTGTTCTTAGAGAGGCACAGCTTCACCTCACTGATGATGCCCAACAAGGCTGCAACACGTGTATGTGGTTGCTGTGGTACTCTTGTTCAGAGGAGAATTGCCTAGTATTTTGGTGCTGGAATGCCCCTGAGCAGGACAAAGACTGATATGCAGGGAAATGTCTTCTCTGTGAAAGAGTCAATGAGCTAAGGACTTGATAAAGTCTCTCCCAGGGGTTATTCACCCAAGAACAGGTCACTGGGTTGTGTTTGTGCTGGCAGAGAGATTCCCAGACCCCCCTTGTTTTGCATATTGCCATCTCCCCTCGATTATAAAATACAGGTGCCTCTACCCTTACACCTGATGCTTGCGGACCCCTATACCCATCTAACTGGCACAGGTAGTGATCTACCCGCAGGTGGTGAAAGCTAACCAATATAATGGGGCTCATTACATCTCTTTTGATATCATTATTAGAGTTTTCATAAAAATACATATTCATCA
The DNA here is from genome assembly GCF_040938575.1 of Ambystoma mexicanum. Lineage (NCBI taxonomy): Eukaryota > Metazoa > Chordata > Amphibia > Caudata > Ambystomatidae > Ambystoma > Ambystoma mexicanum. Next base: position 911,662,854 of record NC_090926.1, read on the forward strand.
AACAGGTTCTAGTAATATAACAAACTATTACAATCAATAACATCCTATAATATCTAAACAACAACATCCTTTAACTAAATCCCAAACTCACTTATACCCACAACTTAAAACATCAGCATGTTATCATCCTATATGAATAGTAGAAGAAAAGAAACATGATAACCCACACATAGACAAACAATACATCACACAAAACAATAGGAGGAAAGAGAAAAGGAAAAAAAATGTCCTCTCACTCCTAACCCTCTCTTCCTCCACCATTCTAGTTTATCAGCCATATAATCCATTAAAGCGGCCCCATAACGAGAGATAATCATCTTCCCTGTCCTTGTCTACCAAGAAAATCTTTTCATATTTAGACAAAATCTGCCATTCCACCAGCCAATCCTCTACATTAGGTTTCTTCTTGGTCTTCTAGACCTTGAGAATCTGCTTAATCGCTACCATTATAGCTTTATCAATCCATATATTATGCTTCCCAGTCTCCACACACCGCCCCTTATGTAGGAGCAATTTCACGTACGTGGCCAATCTCTGAATGATTATACCTAAAGTCATATCTATTGTATCAATGACTTCCTTCCAAAAATTCTGTACCCTTGGACAACTCCAAAGTAAGTGTAACAGGGTACGCCTACCTCTACTACAGCTCCAGAATTTCTCATATGTCATCAGCTTCAATTTAAACATTTTCAAAGGCGTCCAATACATCCTACCAACCACCTTCTGCCGAATTAGGTGCAGACTCATATTCCATTTTCAAATTCGTACCTACTCTAAGTATATCCCTTCATTCATCCTCCAATATAACTTCATTAATATCGTTCGACCAGGCATCCTTTAACCTAACCCATACATCCACATATTCCACCTCCAAAGGCATGAAGCGCATATATGTACGCACATTGCGTTCTTGCCCCATCAACAGTTTGCACATTTCTGGTCTTCCTTCCAGTGTCTCATTGATCATACTCATCCTCTGATTAATTTACGAAATGAACTCTGTATATTTACTCTGCTCCCTCCTCCCCAATCTTAGCTTGAAATTCCACAACACTCAGCAGCCTGTCTCCTTCTAATAAATCACTTATCCTCAATACCCCTTTCCTAATCCAGCTTTGCCAATGCAAACTTCTGTTATTAAGTTGTAACGTCTCATTGAGCCAAATAGATGCATCACCACTGAAACCAAACTTTTGACCATGCTCTTTAAACCATGTCATTAAAACCTGCCTAGTTGCTACTATTGTTTTTATTTTTAATCGTTTATTCGATAATTTTCCCATTGTGTAGAGATTATCTAAGCGGTATGGAACACATACCCCTCTCTCCATATGTATCCTTTGATGTCCTCTGTGTCAAAATAATTAACACTTTTTTCTAAGTAAAAAGGCATTGTAATATTTCACCAAATCTGGGTAACCAAAGCCACCCTCCTTTACACCTTGCAATAAGATATATTTCGGGATACGCGGTCTCTTGCCCATTCCCCATAGGAAAGTTTGAAACACCTTATCAATCCTCTGAAATAGCTTCTTTGAAATCTGCAAAGGTATTGACTGTATAATGTACAATACCTTAGGTAAAAGTACCATTTCAATTGCATTGATTTTTGCCCATTCAATTCAAGTTCAATCCTTCCCATTTTTTAATCGTTATCACAATTTTATCTATTACTTTGTCAATATTACATTGGACAATTTTACTAAGACCATTAGTTATACGTATACCCAGATACTTGACTCCCTCCGGGGATCACTTGCAATTCCAGGACCTCAAATCATTTCTGTCACATGTCCTAGATAAAGGAAACATCTCTGTTTTATCCCAATGTACATTGTGCCCTGACAATCTACCCACTTCCTCAAACATTTTCTTCAATAATGATCCACATTCCTCCGGATTCGAAAGGAGAATCACCATATCATCCACATAGAACAAAATATCGTAACCTCTGTGCTCCCAAAACACAGTCCTCTAATCTCCCTACATTGCCTAATATATGCCGCTAATGGTTCCAAGGCCAAAGTGAACAAAAACGGCGACAGTGGGCATCCCTGCCTAGTACCTTTAGAAAGCTGAAATGATTTAGAGATCAATCCATTTATAAGTACTTTTGCCTTAACACCATTATGGATACAGTCAATTATCTGCATGAATACTGGACCAAACCCCATTTTCAACAATGTCAATTCTAGAAATTCCAATTGACTCTATCAAACGCTTTTCCAGCATCAAAAAAGCCTATAACCCCACTTCCATCTCTACCATTATGCACATCTGTAATATATAACACAGTCCTGATGTTGTCATATCCATACCTATCTGGTGTAAACCCTACTTGTGATTCATCAATCAAATCTCCTATACAGCTCATCAACCTGTTTGACCATATTTTAGTAAAGATCTTTAAATCCACATTTAACAAAGAGATAGGTCTATAATTCCCACATTTTTTATGATCTTTATCCAGTTTTGGAATCACAATAATCAAATCATCCTTCATTGATTCACGCATTACTCCTGGCAACAGAAAATTATTAAAAACATTGCACAGAATTGAGGACAACTGGGCCACAAACATTTTGTAAAACTCTGATACCAAACCATCTGGCCCCAGTGACTTACGATCATTCATCTGTAAAATTGCATTATGAACTTCAGCGACATCAATCATTGATTCTAGCTTAATTTTCTTTTCAGTGGTTAACTTTGAGATAGTAATCTTATCAAATAAGTCTACTACTAATAAGGAAATAGTCATTCCTTGAGTAAGAATTGTAGACTAGAATAGAAAGAGTATTCTTCCCCTCGTTGATGTATTTCCCGCCATGCATCTATTAACCCATTTGCATATACAAAAGTACGAAACTCTTCACTAACTTTTTCATTGCTATATCTACAATTTGATCTTCTCTCTAGTTTGCTATTTAGTACTACATAAAAATCACCCCCCATGGCTCATTACATCTCTGCCTGTCCGGAATTGACATGCCGTTAATTCCTTTTACTGGCACAATTCTGGAAGAGTACAAGTTTGCCGGTGGGGTACTCTGATTTACCTCCAGCCACAAACTGGTGGAAAATCAGGCACCCCACCAGCAAAAAACATCCTGTGGGATGCCTCCTGCGGCAATCCCCCCATGGAGACCTATGTACTCCATGGAATAGATATTTAGCTACCATTGCCAGCAACTGTAATATGCTGGTAATTCTGGAATATTGGGCACCGGTAATGGTAGGTCCGTTTGCCGGTATCCCACCAGAATTAACAGCGGGATAACAGCGATGTTCTAATGAGGGCCATTGTCTCATTCCAGGATTCTTATCCCTTACGTGACCCACACCCACCTATTGTCTGATATCAGGTCATCCCAGTAATGGCTAAACTGCCTTCTCAGCTTCACACTCTTACTAAATCAGCAGTGATCCCAAGCCGAAATGTGAAACAGGCATAGATCAAAAAGTATATATTCTTCACCTCTTTTTGTAGTGCATGCCAAGGGAATGATATACCTTCCGGAGGGGGTGGGAGTCAATAAAAGTAGGAGCCAGAACTATTTAAGTACAAGGACTCCATGAAAAAAGACTGCCAGTTAAGGTTTTATGAAGGCATAGAATTTTAATAAACAAAACAATGCAATTATGAAACTCAAAATATTAGAAAAAACACACCCTCTAAAGAAAACACAGAGAATTCAGATTGTTGTAAAATGACACTCTGGGTAGATGTGCAAGGTATTCAGGCACTTAATTTGGACAATGGCAACATGCAAGAATGTTTTAGAAAACAAGGCCAAGAATGGGGGCTTAAAAGTCACTATGATCCCAAATGTGGACCAGGTGCAACCGGGTCATTTCGGAGTACCTTATTCTTGTTTTTGGGGGCTTGGGAGTGTTGAGTGAGGCTACTTGGCCCTTTATATGCAATTGAGACAATGATGAGATGGTTTGAGTGAAAGGGATCCTACTGGCAGTTTGCTTTGAGTTTGTCAGATGGTGCAGGCTCCCTATGCAACAAAATTATGAATTTTACTAGGTTGAGTCAGCCTTTACGACAGTAAGTCTGATGGCTTCCAGCAGGTTCAGCCAGTGTTCAAATATGTTTCACCCTTGATGGTCTAGCCCGTGGTCAGGATGCTCGAGACAGTGCACTGAACTGGGTTCAGCCTGTGTCTGGATGGCTGAGATGCAGCAAGTGGGTTGAAGTTTGTTTGGAGTGCCAAAAGAGTCCTGTGTCGGCTCAAAGGGCGTTGAGCACATTTGAAGCTGCTCAAAGATGCCTTGAGGCAGTGAAACAGGATTCCAACTGCTCTTGGACTTCTCGGTTGTTGGGAGACCAAATCCAGGGGCCACAGGACAAGGTGATTTCTTCTGTTGAACTCCTACTCCAAGGATCTTGAATGGCACCTACAAGCTATCTGTAGTGTCACGGTACGTATCAAATATAGACACGGTGGGAATTATGGGGATACATATATTTATTATATTAGATAGTTATAAGTATCTACATCAGGCTCCACCGACTGGCAAATACAGGCGTTGGTGTTTGAATCGCCCATCGCCTCCGTCACAAGCACCGTCACATTCTATATGACATGCTCTTATCTCGTGCGTGCCTGGCTCACCGCAATGTTGATAAGACAAGTGAATGTACGATACTACACATCTCCCCTTCTTAACTTATCTGATACTACAAGTTTAATGTCCAACGTATAGAAAGTCTTTCATTGGCTCAATGTTCCCACACAAAGTCTGTCAATCCACGAGGATCGCGAATGACTCTTCCTCTGCTTGATTTGCGTGAGATATCTGTTTTAGGCTTTGGCAAGGAAACACTTTGCAAGTTCTTCTTATTCACTACATACCTACCACATTCTTCCACATCACTAGAACCATCATTACCATTGACTCTTTCATGATCACCATGTTTTGGCACATTCACTTTAGGCATATCCCATACACATACTCTCTCCATATTCCAAACTCTACCATCCTCAACCCTCACTGCATGCTTAAACACTTCGACCACACCGACAGGTTTTGACCACTTGCACGGACCATTTCTCAAAACAGGTGGAAGCTTGATTCTCACCAAACCTCCGACCATCAATGGTGACCTTTTCACATTTCTGCCTATGGATCTATCATGAGTTTTCTTGTTCTTCAATTGCATAGTTCTGATGCTCTCACACACATCTCCAAAATCCTTCTTTATTACAGTCATCCTTTTCATCCAGGATGGTGTCAACTTAGTGTTGGCCTTCCGGCCCCTACTCATTTCAAACGGTGACAAACCTGTAGTACAGTGTGTTGTGAAACGATGAGCATTAATCTTTTGTCTGACAGCTTCCTCCCATCTCACACCATTTGCCCAGGCCCATCTCACCGCATCTTTGAGCATTCTGTTAAAACGCTCGACCACTCCATTGGTCTGCGGGTGGTATATTGCACTTCTTTTGTGCACAATGGCATTTTCTGCACAAAACTTTTGCATTTCTTTCGAACGGAATTGGACACCATTGTCCGTTAATATACTTTTTGGTAAACCTTCACTTCCACAGACCTCTGCTAGAAATTCAACTACCATTTTGGCAGTCATGCATGGCTTGATCATGACTTCAACCCACCTAGTCAACAGATCAATGATTACTAGGCAATATTGTTGTTTGGCCTCACTGCAAATTGGACCTAATATATCCATACCCAGGTCATCCCATACATTACTCGGGAGATCTGTAACTACCATGGGGTATTTCTCATTCGCACATCCTCTATCACTCTGTTTGCAAAGGATACAATCACGTATAATTCTCTCGATTTGCAGATCATATCCTGGCCACCAGAATTCATCACGTATTCTTCTCTTTGTCTTCACAACACCCTGGTGACCCTCGTGGCCCAACGCAATGATCCTTTGGCGCAGACTTGCGGGTGGAATGATTGTGTCACTTCTCATAATTCTATTATTCTCCACCTTGAGTTCATTTGCAACTTTCCAAAATTCTAACAGCCCATTTTCTTCATACTTGGCTTTGACCAACGGACTGCCACTTAATATGATTTGTCTCAGTTTTCCGAATGATATGTCTGATTCCTCTGCCTCTTCCCATTCCTTCTCCGATATGGATAGATCTTCAATATTAAGTACAACTTCAGATTTCATATCCTCGTCATCATCTATCTCAGAGACGTTAGTGAGTCTCGAAAGACAGTCGGCAGCACGATTTTCCGTGCCTGGTACATACTTCACTACACAGTTGTATTCTTGCAGGAGTATGACCCACCTTTTTATGCGATTCGAAACATTTTCTAAACCTTTATTCATAATGACGTGGACCAATGGCTTGTGGTCCGTGCGGAACTCCACTTCTGCACCCCAAATAAAATTTCAAAACTTTTCTGCAGCCCATTTGATAGCCAATGTTTCTTTCTCAATGGCCGCATATGTTTTTTCCGCGCCTTTCAGCAGTCTAGATGCAAAAGCTATCAATCTCTCCTTGCCGTTAATCTCCTGTGTGACAACTGCACCAAGACCTACATTGCTGGCATCTGTCGTGATGATGGTTTTCTCTCCGATCTTGAAATTTTTCAGCGACGGTGCTTTATTCAACTCATGTTTTATCCATCCAAATTCCTCTTCACATTATGTATCCCATGCAAATGACTTCCTCTTCAAAAGTTCTCGGAGTGGAATGGTGTGTATGGCAAAATCACGCATGAATTTTGAATAGTTCTCGGCCATGCCAATGAAAGTACGCACTTCCTCCTTAGATTTGGGTCTTGGCATATTTTCTATAGCATCTAATAGTTGTTTCTTCGGCCGTACCCCTTCAGCTGACATAGTATGTCCTAAATATTCAATTTCGCAACAATCAATTTTGCATTTCTCTTTACTTAAGGTCATTCCAGCTTCATAAAGTTTCTTGCACACATATTGCAGTCTCTCATCATGTGTTCTTTGATCAATAGCATGTACTAGTATGTCATCCTGGAAACATATAACACCCTGGTCTTCTGCAAACAGTTTATGCATGATCTTCTGAAAGACAGATGCAGCCGATATGAGCCCAAACGGTAACCTCTTATATTGACATAATCCATCTGCCGTGATAAATGCCATCATGCACCTAGATTCTTTATGTAATTTTACTTGATGGTATGCTGAGGTCAAATCAAGAGTGGAGAAATGCTTCGATGGACCAATGGTGGAAACTATTTCTTGGATGTTAGGGAGTGGGTGTCTGTCAGGAATTACACATTTATTCAGCTCCAGCATGTCAACACATATCCTCAATTTCCCAGATGTCTTCCTCAGGACAACTAATGGAGATACCCATTCACTGGCATCAATACTTTCTATGATACCTTGTTCTTCTAGACTCTTTATTTCTTTTTTTACTTCCTCTCTCATAGATAGGGAAATGTTGCGAAGCCTCTGTGCTACTGGAACACAGTCAGGTTTCATCCTGATTTTATGTGAGTAACCCCTCAAACATCCAATCTCATTCTTGAAAACACTTCTCATCACCTCTTCATTATTCTTTGTCTCATTTATTCTCATGTGTTTTCCTGACTTTTCATTGTCAATGTTCATAACCGATTCATCAGCACCGGCATCCAACTTCACTTTGAGTTTACTTTGATGAGTCCAGCTTAATAAGGGAATTCTACCCGTTCTTGTAATGTCGATTTTCCCATTAGCCTTCCTATCTTTAAACTTAAGTGCACCCCAAAACCATCCGATAACATCAATTTTAATTCCACCAAAGGCTCTCGGCCTTATGTCTGCTTCATGTAAATACTTGTGTCTCCTTTTATCCCACATATCTTGCGGTATCAAAGTGTATTTGGCACCAGAGTCAATCATCATGTGCATATTCACTCCATCTATACACACCATAGCCTTAGGACTTTCCATTTCCTCCTCATGCTCTTCATCAATTATAACAAATACGCACTCATCATCTTCATCATTACTGCCATTATCATCGCCGATCCAATTCATGGAGGTATTTTGTGCTCTGCAACATCTAGCATAATGGCCCTTGCCTTTGCATTTTCCGCATATGATCTTCAGCGCTGGGCATTCAGGATTGTCCGCCCAATGATCCGTACCATCACATCTAAAGCATTTTCCAGTATTCCTCCTTCTTGGACTGCTCCTTTGTCTTCGTGGAGGAGGACTCCTCCTTCTCGCATGTATCTTGGGTACTCCTTTGCTTCTTCTATCCTCATTCCACGAAGATTTTCAAGTTTTGTCCCATTTGTTCTTTCCACTGGTTACATCCATCACTTGGGCTATTGATTCATTACTCTTGTTAATGTTCATAGTGCAATTGCTCTTTGGGGCATCATGTTTGACTTCAACAGACTGTATTCTGTTCTGTAGTTCTTGAACACATTTCTCAGTATGTTCAACTTCTTTGGCTATTCTTAAAACTGTATCGAGGGGTGGATCATCTTCAGCCCACAGCTTTTCTCTTACCTTGCTGCTTCTGCATTCCAGCATAAACTGATCGCGTAATCTCTCCTCTAATTGAGCATTGAATTTGCAGGTCCTGGCCACTTTCCTCAAGATGGTTATGTACTGTTCAACACTTTCACCTTCTTCTTGAATTCTTTTCCCAAACTTGTAACGTTCAAGGATAGTGCTCAATTTTTTTTCATAATGTTTGCTCATCTTTTTCACTGAGCACTCATATTCATTCAAATCTGCACTATCTTCCAGCAATAGTTCAGGCAAGTCTTCAAATTTTTCTTGCCCAGCTGGCCCTAGGCAGTGCAACAAAAGTGACTTCCTTTTTTCCACGCTGCAGTTTTGGCCACACACCACCCCTGAGTAGTGTTCGAAGGCTTAAATCCACCTATTCCATGGAATTGACGGTTCTCCCACCTCTGACAGGAAAAACATGCGGGGTGGAACACCACTGAATGCCATGGCAGACTATATGCGTAAGATTTAATGTTTATTAGACAATGCAGTTCAGCTGTGTTGTGGTTTTTCACTGCAGCAGCACAATTCCATGTGACAATAATTCTCACTTTTATTATGTTGTGTGCCTTGAAACATTGAATAGACACTTTATGAGAGGTGCCCTCCTTCTGATTTGTTGTGAAATGTATGTGCTCAAACTATTGTTGCTGACTTAAAGCATGTATTTCCCTTCCGTGCTCCTCTATACCAAGCTCTCCATAATGTATTTTCAGACTTCCCCTAGTGCTCTTCTATACCGTGCATTACGGTTGTTTTTTTAGCAGTTGGGATAGGCTGGCCTTTATGAGGCGGAGCTACAATCCGGAAAACATAATGCGGCGGAGACTTACTTGCTTTGGCCGCTGCAACACTAAGGGAAGCGGAGCGGCCTCTGTAGAAAACGAGTCGCTCCTCCGATACTGAGGATTAAACAATGTGGCCGCTGCAACGCTCGGAGAGGGAAAGCGGAGCGGCCTCTGGGGAAATTGATTGCAGCACAGCTATCACGGACACGCGGGTCCTCGGGAGGCGGTGGAGCCCGAATCCTCGTCGCCACTTGTAGTGTCACGGTACGTATCAAATATAGACACGGTGGGAATTATGGAGATACATATATTTATTATATTAGATAGTTATAAGTATCTACATCAGGCTCCACCGACTGGCAAATACAGGCGTTGGTGTTTGAATCGTCCATCGCCTCCGTCACAGGCACCGTCACATTCTATATGACATGCTCTTATCTCGTGCGTGCCTGGCTCACCGCAATGTTGATAAGGCAAGTGAATGTACGATACTACACTATCCTTCACGTCCAGTGAACTGTGGTCAGTTTTCAGAGCAGCCAACAGAGTGAGGCCCTGCTACCACAGCACTCCCCCCCACTATTGCATCGGGATGGGGCAGAGCTCTCCTCTGGATTGAATTTCCTTATGTGTTCATCTCTACAGAATATTGTGTATCCGGAAGAGAGTGAAGGCATTGGACTTGTGCCAGTGTCTTGCAAGAGCCAAACTGGAAGATGTCGGTGTCAACTACCCCACAGGAACCATATCAAGAGACACATCCTGAGGAAAAACTTTCCTTGAACTGCAAGTTTTAAGATCCTTCCGCTCTACATCAACATTGTTTGAGAGCACCTCATGGCTCCCAGCGAGCCTATTGTTGTATATGTATCCATCATGTAACCAATTATAGAAATGTGAAATATTGCATCATTTTTAGAGCTTCACTGAACCAGAGTTCAACCCAAGGAACAACTGGTATTTTACCCAAAGGCATGCAAATGCTGATAACATCCAACATCCTTGTATTCCTTGTCAGCCTCTCTCAGCATCATCCCCTACTAGAAGCATTTTAACCACACTCTAGCACTGTATGCAATAACACGTACCAACCCCAGGATAGCGAGTCTTTAATGAACTTCATCGGCAGCCAACTCCCGCTAACTCGGAAAGCAACCGTTTCGAATAGTTACTATAGCTGATAGGCTCCTGTCATATGAGTTCCCAGAGCCTTTCCCTGATGTAGTCTTCCCTTTTAAAAATGTTCTACTTCCATGGATATTAATGGCCACCTACGTACTTTAATATAAGATTTTAACCTTAAATTCCTATTAACAATTGAACTGTTACCACTATTTTACCACAATTGAATTAGGAATGCTTATGATTTTGCCCAAGTAACATATAGGTAGAATATTATTATTATTATTATTATTATTATTAGTATTATTATTATTATTATGTCAAATACCCTCTTATTCTGTGTGTGTTGTCACTTGATTCTCCCAGTAGCCCATGTATCTTTGGGTGTGTCGTGCTACCAGGCAGGGCCCTATGGGTGCATTATGGAGGCTTTGGCTCCTCTCTGTCTGTGATAGCTGATTGTATGAGCTGTGACATTCTCATAACTACAATGTCACTATTGGTGGATCTTATGATAAAGCGTATTGTGGAATAAGTATAAGTAGCATACGTAATCTATGTGAATGGAAGCAAAGCGAAATGGAGATAGCGCATCATCAGTTAATGTGAGTGTGATGCTTTTGTCTCTCATTAAATATCAAAAGTGCAATGTTTTTTAAACGAGTTGAGATTCCATAGGATTAGACACACCAGCTTTCACTGCAAGCGGAAACTTGTGACTCTTTTAGGTGAAAGGACATAGCCTAAGCATATAACAAAAGGTGTCTGCAGCATTTTGTTCTCCACATGTTTTGTCCTGCAGTTTCCATTAGCTCTCACCAGCAAAGTAACATGTAAATGGATCATGGGAGTCATAGTCCAACACCTCTGCAGAGTCACAAGTGTCAGACCCCTTTCAAATTCGAAAATGCTTAGTCTCATTTTCTGCCTGTGTGACTAGAGAATGGCCACACATGGACAGGAAGATCTTAATCTCTTTTCTTCATCGTAGGTGGCGAGGTGTACCTGTCGAAATCGCTTGGGCATAGAGAGCATGACAAGGCTTCCATTTCTAAAACGGAGAGCTTTCATTGGCAGTTACAAGGCTAATCTGTTGGACAGAGTGTCAGGCTCTCAGATCTAGTGAATTGTGAGTCTGATTAAAAGACAGCAGCTAAAAAAGTCTTCATGCTGTAGACGTGTGGATGTGTCGCCACTGCCTAAAATTAAACACTTCCAAGGCAGACATCTTGGCCCCACTTGTGCAATCCATTCCTCCTTTGAACTAATTGTGACATCCGTGTTTTGGCTCTTGTCCTATGCATGAAAAAGTAGAAAGAAATCTGTGGGTAAATATAGACTCTTTACTGCAGCGATACAAATCTGTTTATTCCACTGTGCAGTGCTGCAACCTGTTCTCCCTCTTGTCTTTCTTTGGTAAAGTCACAGTGGTAAACTACGCCTTAAAAGTATTGCTTAACTACTGTAATTCATCTGTTTCTGTGTCATTTCAAAAATCGAGCATCTTCCATGTTTTCGAAATGCCACTGCACGTATATTTTTGGGTCTTGCCCTGTCAGACCTAATTTTCAACAGCAGAAATCCCTTGCCTTGGCTAACAGCATAGAACAGAAGTATGCATGCTTACTGTCGCATTTATTGTATTCAAGACAATCCATTCTCAGATCCATGCCGTTTCGTAATGTACATTTTTTCCTTGAAGTTTTGTAATCATGTTCTGCTGTTAGACAATCTTACTCCAATCACGAACATAGAAGAAGTATTACATGTTTGTTACTTCTTTAGTCATAAAAGACATCTTAAATAATAATTATTCTTGAAAACGTGGTCTGGCTTAAAAAGTATGTTCCGATAGTCATAAAATACTACAAAATAAAATACTCAACTTGAATTTAATCTATGAACAGGCAAATATATTCAACATAAATTTCACATTATAGAATAATAGCAGGCTCTAAATGTATGGACTGTATTAATAAATTGCAAAGATTGTACCAAGAGGCGATGAATGAGGAGGGGAACCTTTGTTTCTTTATATGAAAAAACGATGAATGGTGTGAAAAAGAACACTGCATGGAGGATACCAACACACAACATAGTTAATGGATGTTTATACCAGGCAGGCTTAATCTGATGAATATGAAAGTTCAATATCATCAGAGATGAGGAGAAGTACATTTAATACATTTGAAGCTTGTTATTCTTCTATGATGTAAAATCAGTTAAATCAATTAGATTATCCGTTCCTGTCATATATTGAATTCAAATTGAGTACTTCCTGTATGTTTTTGACTGATGAAATATATCATTTACACCAGACTGTATTTTCAGGTTCAGACATGTGATCAATAATGAGTATTTAGTGTATGTCTGCAGATGAAACAAACATGTATTCCTTCTTTGTTCATGATTGGAGTAACATTGAGTGAGACATGATCATGCCTTTTCTTATTTTCGAGAGGGGAAAACACCTTAATGTATTCAAGTGTCACATAAGCACGTGTTTATAAAATTGTATTGAAAGAGGAATCAACAAATGAATTTGAATTGCCATTAGGATCCACTTAAGGCAGGATCCTTCTATTTCTGCATAATGTTGCTTCGAAAATGACATTGGTTTTTTAAATGGACATTATTTTCTTAGGAATTAAGTCATCCCCCTTTCCTGTTCCACCTTAAGGAGTAGAAAACTCTATTCAGGATTTTTAATGTTAATTATGGTTTTCAGAGGTAATATTTTTCAATCCCAGTCTGTGAGGTACATTGTCCATGGCTCTCGCAAATACAGATGTCATTTTCGACCGGCAAAACCCACACAAAATGTGTTTCTTACTTACTAGCAGAGACAAAAATGCCCTGTGCAATTGTAGATTCTAGGAACTTTAATTTTATAAACACGTACACAAGTTTTATATACAGGCTCAATGCAATCTTCCGTAACTTAACTTGTAAAAAAGGTTCCCCAAAATACTTTTAATTGCTATCTGGGATTTAATTAATCCTTGGACATTTGCGTAGATAATGTGGGATCATTGTACTCACTTTTGATTAGTCTTTCCAAGGACCAGAAGAGAAATTACCTGACTTCAGGCATCACTGCCACAAAAGTTCTTCCTTTCGTCTGTCCACATAGTCCTACAATTTCTCACAGGTAATCTGATTCTGTCTATGTGTTCAGTTCCATCTGGAAAAGGCCTGATTGCACATAAGTGGCAGGTGAATACAGCTACAGACTATTGGTCAGTGTATTTGAGTGATCTTGAGACCCATGGGAAAATGACTCATCCCAAACTCCCTCTTTTACCATTGGCCCTCTCACGTAAGAAGTCTGGATAAAGGAGTGTATGACTTAATATTGGTTTTCTTTCCACATTAGTCATCTTCCTAGCATCCGACGTAAGTGAATTACATATTTTAGACAATATAATTGCACAATTGTATGGACGTAGGTTCTGTGTATCCCAAAGCTTATAAAATCACATTTTCATGAATCTCCCACTTTGTAACTTCTGTAACGTTTTGATCATCTCTCCAGAATGTACAGTTGCAAAGTTGTAATTTTAATATTTTAATCTGAAAACTTCACTAAATGCCAATAGTTTTCATATGTAGGTATGTGGCATAAAGACACAATAATATAGATATATTTGGTTTTGCAATAGTACATAATGAGGCAGAGCTAAGGCATTTAAAGTGATTCTGCATTTTAAACAGAGTTGACTTTTCTTTACACATGTACTGTCCTCATAGCAACACAGTTTGAACTTTAGTTTCAATTCTTCTTAAACCTTATTTCCTGTCTCTCATGTTAACCATATTAAAAAGATATCTGCTACATTAGGACTTGCTTTGAAAGGCCAAATGCCCGCATAGAATACTTTTATAATTTTGGGGCCTATTACACCGAACGACATGGGGTCAATAAAACACAAAAGTTATTTATTTATTTATTTGTTTTAATTCTTGATAGAGCACCAAAATCGCCTGCGGGCCTCACAGCACACATAAAACAAAACAGAACAGTCAATCAGAAATGAGTAATGAAATGAAGACCTGAGAAGCGCAGAACTAGGGGGCGGTGAAAAGGAAGGTCTTTAAGTTCTTTTTAAAGTCAACCAAGGAAGAGGAAGACTTGAGATAAAGTGGGATTGGATTCCAAAGTGCTGGAGCAATGGCATCAAAGTTCATTTTTCCAAATTTGGCAAGACAGAAGCGAGGCTGGGAGAGTCTAGCCTGTTCCACTGACCTGAGAGAGCGTCCGTAACGTTGGATCTGTGCTGAGAGGTAGCTGGGTGCAATGGCGTTCAAGCATTTGAACGTGAGTGTGAGTATCTTAAAAGATACGCTGTGCCTGATTGGAAGCCAGTGTAGTTATTTCCGGTCTTCAAGGATGGAATGCTGTCTTGATAAACCAAGCACCACTCCGACTGCACCGTTTTGGGTGGTCTGAAGAGCTACAATGTTGGCGGAAGATGTACCAGCCAGAAGACTGTTGAAATAGTCTAGTCTTGAGTTGATAAGGCCAAAGGGCAAGGAGGGACATGTTGTTTACATATAGCAAGGGGCACAGGGAGCAGAGCTGTTTGTTAATCCAGCCACATGTAGCCCAGGTTTTAGCTCATAGAGAGTTTGGCGTCGATAGTGACCCGCAGTGTCTTGATGCTTTGGACAATGGGAAGGCGAACATTGGCATTTAGAAATGAGGTAGGTATGTGGCATGATGCTTTGGACAATGGGAAGGCGAACATTGGCATTTAGAAATGAGGTATAGTCCACAGAACGGTTCTTTGACATGTGACTGGTGGTGGCTATAAGAAGCTCAGTTTTATCTGCATTCAAGGCCATAGAGTTCTGAGCCATCCAGGAGTGAATGACTGAGTAAAATAGCTGAGATGGCCTTTGCATCGATAGAGTAAGAGCCAGAGAGTTTTCAGATGACCTTGGTGTCATCGGCATAGTTGATATACAAAACACCCAGGTCATCAAGCAACAGAAGGAGAGGAAGTATGTAAATATTAAAAAGAGTGGGAGAGATAGACGATCCTTGAGGAACGCTTTGTGTCAACAAAGATGGAATAGACAAGGAGTTATGAACAGCATCACGGGCATTACGGGGACCCAAAAAAGCAACCAACTATTGGGTGGTTAACTCTGCAGTCAGGAGGCCATAAGCTTGTGGTTGACTAAGTCGAACACAGAGGTAAGTTCTAACAACATAAGGAGAGCTGGGTGGCCGTGATCGATAATAGAGGACAAGTTATATTTTAAATCGAGCATGGCTGTTTTGGTGCAGTGACGGGCACGAATGTCTGATTTGCGAGGTCCAAGTATAGCATTGTCCTCAATACATTTATGTAACTGAACATAGGCCACATGGTCCATAACCTTCAGTAAAAAGGGGACATTGGTTATCGGCCGATAGTGCTTAGGTGGAAGTGGATCAAGATTGGCTTTCTTGAGCAGAGAGGTGATCCAAGCTTCCTTCAGATCAGTGGGTACCCGGCCTTCAAGAAAGGACTGGTTAATCAATTTGGTTATCCACGGCCCGATGGTATCAACACACTGGACCTACAGCCTGGACGGGCAGGCGTCGCCCTTACACGAGGTTGGTTTCATGTCGAGAATAATCTTGTTCTCTTCAGATACAGTGCAAGGGGAGAAAGAAAAGGAGGGCTTATCAGTGGAGGTGTTGTCAACTAGGCCCGGCAGAGGTGGAGTGGACAGTGGTGACATAGGGCTAGAGCAAAGCTGCTCAGAAACCGCTGGTGGTGGCGGCGAGAAGTTGGACTGATCGGGAATGGGGGTATACATGGGGACTGATGCAGGCAAAGAAGGGACTGGGGTGACGTTGCTCGGTGGTGAAGCACTCGCCTCCAAGCGAGAGGCGATATTTGCAGAAAAGGTATCGTGAAGGGTTTGACACCAAGTGTCATCGGGTGAAGCTTGGGCGGAGGTTGGAGTATTGGAGTTGACTTCCCGGAGGATAGAAAAAATCTCATTTGAACTCGATTTTGCTTGGAATATGCGGTTATTATAATAGGCAGATTTAGCCTGGATGTCAGCCGCTTTAAAATTCTTGACAGCACATTTATATTCAGCAAGCAAGGTGAGAGAAGGTTGTTTCCGCCGTGCACCCTCTGTTGCACACCTGTGATGCCTGAGGGAGAGAATGTCATCATTAAACCACTGCTTGAGATGGTTTCGGGTTTAATAAGACTGGTGCTCATTGAGGCAAGGGTCTCATTAATTAGGTTAAGTGTACTTTTCATATGCGCTGAAATGGCAAAGGAACTTTCAAATTTCAGCATGTTTCCTAGTCTGTTTTCAAGCTCCCGAGATAATCTATCGGGAGTATGTTTTTTAAAAGATCTAGTCGTGACAGAGAGTCTGGGTGTGACGTCGACTCTAGGAATGGTGATGGATGATATAGTGATGGAAAAAGTGAGCCGAACGTGATCACACCAGGGGCATAAGGTACTGATGAAGGGACTTGATGTGGTAACTTCATGCGGCAAAACCCAGTCGAGGGTGTGACCCCCCCACGTGAGTGCACTTGTTGAGTATAGCCTATGGCAGGCAGAGCAGCCAGAAAATATTGCGCAACTTTGTCAGAGGGAATGTTGGCCCACAACTTGAAGTCACCCAGCAGGACCACAGGGGTTTTGTTGTTGGTAACACTGCTGAGCAGATGCAAAAGGTATTCCTCAAACACAGGCAAGTTGCGCAGAGGACGGTAAATGATAATTACCGTTAAGGTGGTATTGTCACTAATCTTAATTTTAATTACCAGGGATTCGCA
The DNA here is from genome assembly GCF_040938575.1 of Ambystoma mexicanum. Lineage (NCBI taxonomy): Eukaryota > Metazoa > Chordata > Amphibia > Caudata > Ambystomatidae > Ambystoma > Ambystoma mexicanum. The sequence continues at coordinate 911,680,057 of NC_090926.1, forward strand.
TTCATCCAGCAGCTCATGTGTGCAAAGATGATGTTGCAAGGTATCTTTTAGCAAAAAGGAGACCCCCCCCTTTGGTTTCCTTCCGATCAGCCCTCAACATGATGTAACCTGGGGGGACATCCAGGGTGGCTTCATTGGATATGCAATCACTGAGCCAAGACTGCGTGATTGCCAAGAGGTCATGATCTGACTGCGCCAGCATGTCTTCATCCTCAACCCCATGTGATACCAGGGAGCGTGTGGTGAGAAGTGAGACCGACAAGGACTGTGTACACACCGTTTTGTCGGTACATGGTGGTACAGCAAGAGTGTTAGTGGCAGTTTTCACTAAATCCGGGACATAATCCTTAGGTCTGGGACACATCGCAGCGCAAATCAAGTGCTAAGTGTCCGGGAAAATTTAAATGAAGCCTAAACAAGCCTTCCTGTATCTGTTTCAAATGATATCAGGGTAGGAGCCAAGCGAGCGCAGAGACAGGCGTCTGCAACCCAGGCGCAGAGACAGGCGTCTGCAACCCAGACGCAAGCGCTTTGGATTAAATAACACATCATTATCATTAAACTGGTGCTAACCGGCCTACGTAACGCACCGGCGCTGACACGCCGCCGAAGGAAAGATAAAGGCTGCTGAGCCTGGGAAGTGAAGTTCAACAGAACTACAAAACACTTACAATTGGGCAAGATGTAAAAAGAGTCACCAAACGATGACGGAACGGAGGAAAGTAACCTTGTGCACTGGAAATGTGCAAGGCTGTAATTAGCCGTTAGTAACAAGACAACTTCAAGACAAGTTCCTAAATAAGAGCACAGTTTGGTTACAATTGTTCCTGCAAACCTACAATGCCTAAAATTCTGAGAGTAAGTGGCGTAAGTGTCAAGAGACCTAAAATAATTCAATCAGATCATACATTCACACAACACACCAGGAACCGACAACAGTCGCGCAAATGTTATGTTTTGTCACACCCTCCAGACATAGGGACTCATTACACGGAAGGCGGTAAGGGTTAACGGTCACCGGTAAAGGGACCGTTGACCGTTAACCCTTACCGCCTTACTACGAGGTCCCTTTGCGGATTGGTACTTTAACGCCTGCTTTTTAGCAGGCGTTAAAAACCAACCCGCAAAGGGACCACAGTGCTGATTACAGTAACGCAATTTGCGGTACCGTAATTAGCACCTTCCCCATTCCCATTATGCCCTATGGGGCAAAAATGGGAATGGGGAAGGGCAATGGGGGAAGGGGGAATTACCGCCCCGCCAACCTTGGAATAGGGCGGTAATTCCCCTTTCCTCCAAGGCGGTGCCGGTATTTTACCGGCATGGACCAAGTTGCTAATGGCACCTTGGTCCACCGCCTACCGTGTAATGAGGCCCATAGTAAGTTTATACTTAAATGTCATCCAGCCAACAATGGAGATTATAATCTAAAATCTGTTTATGGTTTCAGGATAATGTATACATTTTTAAGCATTAAACCTCATTTCAAGCTATTTATGAGGGCACAGACAATAACAGAACACTGCTATTGAAATTATATGCATATCTAATGCTTTGCTGTGCGTATAATAAAACCTGTATTTGAAGTTCTAATATGCACCATCAGCATGCATAAACCTATATATATTAAAGCCAATCTTTCCTTTGCTCACATGTATAGACGTCAAATATTGGAAAAAATATCTTCCAACAGGCCTTTAAAAAGATGTCTTCACGAAAAAGGGCAGCACACGCAGATACACATTTTCAATTACATGGTTGTATTTTTCATTAAAGCATACACAATTACAAGTTTGCCTGTCACTTTTTATTATCTGTTCAAGAATAAATTACTTTGTATTTCAGTGCAAGATAACATTCTGAGTTGTCATTATTTAATGGAGAGCATCACATTGAACCGGTTAATATTTTACTGATACCGTCCCTTGTGCCTATGTTTCTGGAGGGAAAACATTAGGGACCTGATATTCTCTGAGATTCTTGCTCCTTTTTTAAGTGTCATATAACTAGGATAAAAGACCGGATTTTTATTTCTTCAATTAGAGTTGTTTATGTTCTTTCATGCAGGCGATGGGGCAGTCTTTTTCTGTGCAGGATGTCTTCATCCTAGGTCCTTTTATTTCTTCTTCATGTCTTTAGGTACTTCTTACTGTTACTCGTTGCACTCTGGGAATGTAGCATTTCCCTTTCCTTGGAGATGGAGTTCTCCGATTTTGGTCTTCCATCTGTAAACACTTTTAGGCTATTTTAACTAAGAGAGGGAGTAGATAGGCTGGTTTAATAAAATGCATGGATAAAGAAGATATTTATACTTTATACTCCACATTTTACTCATTCATTCATACATTGTACAATATTTTATTAACACAATCCAAGCATTCATCCTTTCCGATAAGCATCCTTATTTATCCTTCTAATACAGATTCCTGCTCAGCGGGTTGAACGCTCGCTGTTGCGATCTGAGCGTGATCTGCAATTTGCAGGTTTGTATCCCTGCAAGGCCAACTCAGCCTTTCATCCTTCCGAGGTCGATAAATGAGTACCAATTTCGGTTGGGTGCTATTGTAGGTTTATATGTGCTCTGTAAAGCGCTTGGATTAAGGCGCTATATAAATAACGCATCATTATCATCATTATCATTATCTGTTCCTATTCACATCCTATGCAGGGGCCACCTCAACTATGGGTTCCGATGATTCCTCTGTTTATCTGGTACAACTGGTCTCCGGCTCGTTTATATGTACCAAATATTCTTCCGTCAGATCTCCTTCCAGAATTTTATTTTTTTAGGTAACCAGAGCTATCTTGTCTATAATTGTAAAGGCTACTTTCCAAGAAAGCAGACAGTTTCACTCCTGAGATGGGTTGCTTTGGAAGTTCTAGAGATTGACTCAGTCAACTATTTCTTATTCCAGTTTTGAGGTAATGAGCCAATAGTATCTCTTTATACTGAGATTTCTCCAGGTTTCATTGGGCATAGGCACATATGGATTGAAAGTGTTTGTGAAGATGACCAAAGCCTTCATTAGTAGTAGAGTCATTAATCAGCATCTGTACCTGTACTGGGTATAACATAGGTTGAGTTAATACAATTTTTCTATTATTCATGCGTTCAATGGGGCATTTGGGTGCCTAAAGTAGAGGTAGATCTCAGAGCCAACAGAACCAGTCATTATCATAAGTCTCAACCGAGCCCAGCACCCACCAAACACGTGTTATATAACTGTCCCCCACCCTCAGTCGCTAGATAATAGGCCTTGTGTAATTTCCCTTTCACGCATAGAATTTCCCACATATTAGTCATCACCTCACTGGTAAAGTTACTACCCTATTCTGACTCAATCCTTTGAGGGAGGTCAAAATGAGAGAAGAGAAGATGTTGTTAGATAATAGAGTGACAGCAGTCTCTGCCTACACATTTGCAGATGGGAGACATTCAATCCTCTTAACACATAGGCAAATAACGGTCAATATATCTTTTTTACTGCTGGCAGAATGAATCACCAATACAATACCAATACAATGAAATCAATCTGTAGGTTGGAACACAGTAATGTGATTCCAATTTTCGGTAAAGGAGTCTGAAATCCCAGATGATCAGCTGTTGCTGCATCATGGGCATTGTTTAACATTACTTTTACAAATGAAGTAGATACTGCCCACTGATCATAAACCAACAATCCATCCTCAATTTGGAACTTCTTTGCAAATATTATTAATATGCTCAGATCCTCCTTCTCCTGGTAATCTTGTTCAGATAAGGGAACACATTTTGAATCTTGTAGATATTGAAAAGATTTTCCAATTATTCGATATTTTCCTAGTTGAATCGATATCTGGAGCACCGCTACTTCATTGAAAGGTGTTCACGTCCAGCTCTAGATTGTGATTGAAACTTTTCTGTTGTTGTTTTTTTTAGCCAGGAGGAGTTATATAACAATGGAATCCCTTTGCAGGGCTCCAATGTTGGATAAATAATCTGTCAAATAATTCCTTGTTTTGTCAGGAACTTCTATTTTAGTGTGTCCTTTAATCTTCTTGCGGTAAAGTGTAAAGTAATTTGACACCACCAATTAATGTATTGTTTGGATCAATTATCCATATTCTGAGGGTTTGTTGTTATCATACTGCACACCCCTAGCTTTCCAGTGCTGACCAAAGCAATTTCAGGAGTAATCATAATCAGCAAATCACTAGTTGCTAGAGTTGATGATTTAAGGCAGTAAGGACAGCTTGAAATATGGGGATCACCTCTGTCACCTGACACCTCCTGGAACTAATTTTGTAACTGCTATAGGGTTCAGAGGTTTCCTTCACAAAAGCATTTCTTACACCAGGAAGTAAGTTCTTCTCAGTATTTTTGGTAATATGGTAGGAACATTTATCCACATAAACTATGGCCATTTTCATACACCTTTTGATTCATGGAATAAATGTGCGCCGAAAAGGGGAGTGTAATTGTGAAAATCGCAGCGCAAGCGTGAAAATCGCAGCGGACGCGTGCCAAAGCCACGCACATCGATTCATGAAATTCAGTGCGCGTGTAAATCCTGGGATGTGTGCTAAATTCGTGGGTGGTGCACGCCGTCGCACACGTCATTAAACGGAGTGCGCTACGCGCACAAGGAAACCGCACATAGCGCAGCGCACACAACAAAAGTGGGCGTAACACGGGGCGTAACACACGGAATGGGGAACAACGTGTGAAAATGTGGGCGTTACGGGGGAAGTACAGGAGGTAAATGCTTGCAACGCCCACACGCGCGCCAACAACACGTATTCATGGAATCGAACAAGGGAAAAAGGTGTGTGCCAAAAAATACATGCTAATTCAGAAACATGTACGCCAGTAGGAAGCAGGCGTAAGTGGCCCTGCGCAGCATACAAGTGCGCGCAAACAACAAACAAGCTCAGACGCTATGATGAATATACCGTTCCTCGCAGCAGTGGTCGTGGGACACCGCAGGAGGAGGAGGATAGCCAGGCCCCACATTTTTTTACCCAGGACCAGCCTTTTTGGGATGCCTGATGACCAGGTGTATGGTAGGTACAGGTTTCCACCACACATAATCCTACACCTGGTGAGGGAGTGGGAGGATGACCTCACATCACCCACCCTGTGCTCGCAAGGACTGAGCCCCTTGGAAAAGGTGCTCAATGTACTGCTACTGGTTCATTTCAGTGGACAAGTGCCATAGTGGGGGGGTCTCACAGGCCACGCAGTCACGCTACCTACACCAGGTGTTGGTAATCATCGCTGTGCGCCCCTCAGTCCGCAGGCACATATACATGCCCAGAACACCTGCAGAAAGGCAGGCTGTTGTCCAGCAATTTTACGGGGTAGCACACTTCCCCAAAGTCCTAGGTGCCATTGATTGCACCCATGTGGCTCTACGTCCACCCAGGGCCACTAAGCACATCTATCGGAACCGCAAGCACTGGCATTCCATCAACGTGCAGCTTGTATGTGATGTGTAAGAGGATTCAATTCAACACTACAGCTAAGTCAACGCCTAGTCTATAATACTGAATGAAAACCCTTATTGATATATCTTTAGGTCCAGTTCATGCGTTCTGGATGACTACCCCTATATAACACCCCTCTCTTGGAATCCCCCTGACCCCACTGAGCCAAGAAGTAGTTCTGTTTTGCAAGTTTAAAAGGTTTATTTGATAATTTAAACAATAGATATATATATGACACCTTATAATAAATTAATAATTGAATAGCACACTTAATCTGATATGATAAAGATCAACAACGGAGAATCTGGCACTAGCACACTTCTTATAATCACTAATGAGTTGACATGAAATGGATAAGGTAGCACACTGGTAAATAGGAACAAAAGAAGAAGGTGGTACAAAATGCTTTATGGAGTTCAAATGGATGCAAGGTTGAATGAATGAAATGCAGTATAGAAATACTCAATATGATTTCAACAAAACAATGTAATCACTTTTCTCTGGCAATTCCCCCCCCCCCCCCTTGATGCAAGGCAAGGAAATGGAAGGAAACACACAGTTCTCAGAAATGCAATCAAATGTAATCAGTTCAATCCAGCAAGCTTAGACAACAGTAAACAGATAGGAGTTTTGAAATCACAGGCCCAAATTGCTTTGATATGTGCTGGCAATGAATGAGAAATATGCTGGAAACGCTTTTTAATTCCCTTTCAGAGGTTCAGGGTGAGTGGTATCTAGTTAATATTAGTCCAGGCTCACACTAGCAATGAGGCAGGGATAGTTAGCAGGTTAAACGAATTTCTGGCAAATGGAAGGCAAAAATGCTGTCTTTTTACACGTGAAGAAATTTGCAAATCGCGGCAAAATTCGCGGATGCGGTTTCCGCGATTGCGGTAAAACTATAAGGGGTAGGAATGCGGTTCTAGGTTCATAGGAAAGCCACGATTCTAAGCTATCAAATAAAAGTTATTGCAAGTCTCTAGCCCAAACGGTCGCGGAGATATGAGCGATTTAATAAAGGTCGTTTTTGGGTTTGCAAATTTCAAAAGCTCAAAATGACAAGTGCAGCTTGCAACTAGCAAATCACAGGTAACAGCTAGGAGGCAGTTCTACTTAGGTTAAATAGATTGAATTAGATGAATTTTAACTAAGAGATTGGTTCTGCACAGTTTTCTAGGTACTCACACTATATTCTTGAGTGAAATGGGCCTCGCCATGGATCTGGTCAGGGTTTTGGACTGGGCTCGGGTCTCTCTCTGGGCACAGCACTGCTTTCTCTCTGGGTACAGCACTGCTTTCTCCCTCTGGTCTGGTCTCTAGTTCTGGATAGATTGAAGTCTCTAGTTTGGCTTTCTGGAGTTTGATGGAGGTAAGTATGGATTTTTCCGGCAGGGCTTCCAGCGGCAGATGAAATTGAATGTCTCTATGTGTCCTGACTCTCTGCTTTTATGTGTTTAGAATGTGGGTGTGTTCTAGCATCACTGACCCTACCTCTCTCTCAGCTTCTAATTGGTCAAACTTCCATTTATCATTTGATTGGGGAATGAACTGTGAGTCAGCGTGATGTCATTTTACAGCCTGCAGAAAGTCCACTCCTCCTGTCAACTTACACACAAATCTAGATTTGAAACAAATACATATTTGCAGAGGTACATATTGTTTTAAAATCATATGCACCCATCATGCATTACAGGAGGTAGCCCCTGTTCAAACTCTGCTCTTCCTGGGAGCTTGCATTCAGAACTGGCACATATTTCACTTTTTAACTGATTTTGCAATTTCTGACATGGACCCAACTTTACATACATGTGTGCAGGGGGTAGGGACATTAACTGATGAAGTTTCAGATTTTTAACATGCACACATTTAGAGTAATATCCACTTTTCCGCTAAAACCCCCCTGAACATACCACCGGTTCCTACCACGTCTTAAACTGTGGGCAGAAAAATCACAAGAATTATGGTATCATTTATAAAATTTTCACATGTCCGCACTATGAATTATCCCCCTTTTTATAAAACCATATCCTTGCTGCAGGGGTGTGTCTTTTCAGGTCACATGGTACAGAAACCAGTCTTTCCAGTTTCTGCCAAGCCAGCTTGCTTCTCACAGGCAGTGCCCCTCCCAGCTTCTCCAGGAGGAAGCCACTTTTTACGACGTCTGTAATAAAAACCTTTGCCTGAGTGGAGAGGGCTTTGTTCACTCTCTGGCAGAGCACAGGAAATTCAATTATCAGATAGATGGCATATCCTTCGTGTGGGCAGCAAAAGGAACATTGGCCTGGGAACATAGTTGTGACTCAAGTTTCCCTTCTGATGGGGGTAATTGCCAGGCAGAATTCAGTTCCTTAAGCCAGGTTTCAGATAAAATGTCACTTTTTGTTCCCCAGTTCCTGCATTCAAATAAAACTAAACATTTTCACATATGCAGCTAGAAGGCTGATTCTAAGTTTAAAACTATGACATTTAAACAGTTACAACCTATGTGACACTCAACATAGGTCACTCATTTAATTTAACATTTTCGATTTTGGTGGTTTTAAATCCAGTTGCAGTTAGGCTTAAGCTGCTGACTCCATAGCATTTTTGTTATAAGCATTGTTTTTGGGCTCTTCATTTCCCAGATTTTGTAGGCACACAAAACTCCATTCTACCAAATGTCTGCTGGTGTCCAGTGAGTTTTTGCACATGTTGCAAGGTTTGAAATAGGCATTTTGCTTGCCTTCAGAAAAACACACAGTGGGTTTTAAAACGCCGGCTTTTGGATAGTGGTGAGTACTGGTACTGCACCCATTTTTGGGATTTTCTTGGATTAATGCATTCTAAACAGGAATGGTTCTTACATGGTAGTAAATCCTTGCTTAACATTGTTTTGATGGGGCTCCTTACAGTAAGATGGTTATGTGGAACCCCACAAAAAGGGTTGAATCTTTAAAGTGGTCCAATGAGTCACGATTTCAGCAACTTTTTGACATCAGTAAAAGTGGATTTTGTTAACAAAGACCTTTCTTTACCCTGGTGGGTGGCAAGTTAGGTAACCATTTTGGTGTGCGCACAACTGCGCAGCTTTCCTGGATTTCGGCGCACATGTGGGTTTTCCGCCATCTTGAATTTCCTAAGCCCACAGCACCAAATGTTGTAGCAGGGTAGCTTAAACGTGGGTCAG